>NW_009225346.1:13979-28130 GCF_000690835.1 Fulmarus glacialis
TCGGCCCTGGCTCTGCAGCACCCCTGAACCGGCCCCTGTCGAAGTCCTTGCCTCGCAGCGAAGGGGACCGTGTCCCCGGCAGGGGACTGTGTCCTGCTGGAGCCCTGCTGTCAGCTTGTACCCACGGGACACTGGTGATACCAGAACAGGTTTTTTGGGAGCAGCTGCAGCCTTTGAAAGTAGAAATGTCCTTGGAGCCACGCTGGCAGCCTTTCCGGTCCCTTTTGTTGTGGAGCTGGGGATTGCCTTGCACTCCACAATCCACTACTGTTAATCCCCTTGGAGTGCTGCTCTGGTCTAAGCTTAAAAGGGGTGCAGCTGAGACTGCTAATGCAGGCAGTGCTGGCGAGGGGTGCCGAGCCTTCTTCCCGCTCTGCTCCCGTGCGGGTCCCCTCTGGGCTGTAGCTGGTGGATGGGGTCATGCCTGGCAGAGCCCCTGACCTGTCCCATGCCCTGAGCCAGGCTGGTTCTACAAGGGCTGGGAAGGAGAGCTTTCCTGCCCATCACCTAGACCCAGCCTGGTCCTTGGGGAGGGCTAGAGCCTGCTGTTCGTGCCCACCCTGGAAGTGCAGCAGAAGGAGCTGTCTGTTTTCCATCCCCCATCAGCTTCAGCCTAAGGGTAAAGCACCCACCCAGGAGCCACCACAGATGTCCCTGCTCGGCGCTAGCCGTGTGGTGGCACAGGCTTTTGTCAACCTGGGCAATGTTTGGGAGGCTGAAACAGGAGTCAAATCTCTGACCTTTTGGTGCCCATGAAAGTAAAACTGTCTCAGAGCTTTTTGGGGCTGCCAGCAAGCCGAGGGTGAGCTGGCGCGACATGAGAGCCCGAGCTCCCCGGAACGTTTCAAAGCCAGGCTGTTCAGTGCTGGGCTGCGGTGGGATTGTGGTGTTTCGGAAGGAGGGAGCGATGGGGAAAGCATCCAAAAGCTGTCTGGTCTGGGGGTCGGGAGGCCAGCATAGATCGCTTTGAATGCAGCAGGGTTGAACTGGGTGGCGCTGAGCCAAGCCTGACCTAACCAGCTTATTTCCCTGATTTCAGTAATGCCTGTACAAATGTGCCAAGGCCCGAAGGTCACGGCCACGTGAGCGAAGGTCTGGGGATTAGCTGTGGGCAGAGCGTGGCTCCTCCCGGGTGTGCCGTTGTAGCCCTGAGCCCCGGGAATGACTGCGGCCCCCCTGTGCGCTGCAGCCAGCGCGGCATCGGCATCTCGGATGGGTGCTGGAGAAACAGTGCTGGCTGGGAGCAGCACCTCCTGCACCTGGCACTTCTCTGAGGTCCAGGAAAATAGATAAATGTTTGCTTGTCCCAGCATTGATTTTCTTTCTGGGTGTTGGTAACGCTGGCCAGTGGGTTGCTTTTATATGTTTCCCCTGCAACAGTGTCTAGCTCTGGTTTTGGAAGAAAGCCCAGCAGGTTTGCAGACTTCTGCAAGCCACCTGCTTTGGATGTGCCCGCACCTCTGAAGGCTACAGGCCATGCTCAGCTGAGCATGCAGGGTCCCTCCCGGCCATGATCAGCTGAGCATGCAGGGTCCCTCCCGGGGCAAAGGGTCACTGCTGTCCCCATTGAAATAGAAGTTACTGACCTAGTGTGGTGCACAAGTGCATTTCTCTTAGAGCTGAGAGACAAGCTCCAGAAGTCTAATACCGGATCAGGGCAGCACAACTGAATAGCGATGATGCGTCTCTAGGCACCGATGTCATCAGACATGAAAGAAAAATGACATCTAACAGTATCCTCAGCACAACCATCTCTAGCCGCCTCCGCTTGGCTCTGACTCGGTAAAGCCCCGTTTCCTTTCGGAGCTGTTTGGGTGCTCTCCCTGGGGGATTTGGAGGAGAGGGGGATGGGCATGGGTGCCGTGGGACCTGGCCTGGCTCCTCCCCATCCCGGGAGGGAGCTGGCAGCAAACCCACCGCCCAGAAAACTGCTCTGCACCGCATCTGTGGGAGACAGCCTGCAGGCTGCCGGACGCACTCGGAACAAGCCTGATGTTTGTCCCCAGAAAGCCAAACTTTGCCTGTCCTAATGCAATGCTCTGATCCCCTCCTTGCTGTCCTGAAAGCCCCGGCAGGCCCCCATGCTGAGCCCATCAGGTGGAATTACTTTATCCAGCCCTGACAAGTGACACCCGGGAGCAGGTCCCTTCCCTCTAATCCCTCGCTGCCATCAGCCGCCTTAGCACGCGCGGGGCAAAACAAGCAACACGTGAGCAGATGGTGCCTTCTCCATCATCCCGCCACCGCTTCAGCAACTCCGAATAAAAACGTCCCGTTACCTTTTTCCCGTGAGCCGCCCCCATGGTCCGACGTATTGGCTGTGCCCTGCTCACCCGGGGTGTGGGACTGGCTGATTCCCCGTGGTCACGGCCCCGTTACTCCCGGGGGGATGCGCGGCCGTGCTGCTCACGGCCCCTTGGCGGCCGCTGCGGGGAGCCACGGGTGAAATCCAGCCCGTCTGCAGCGGGGCCAGGCGGGAAAGCTTGCTTTTCCCCCCTTCTCCCAGCACGTGGAGAACTCATTTTCTTCATGCACCTAACGGCTGGCTCGCGCCCAGGCTCTGCCCGGGCACAAAGGCAGCTTTCATGCTGTGGATGCCCGGTTTCTAAGCTGGGATCCGTATTTTGAGAGGCTGTGGAAGATTACAGTAATTGCACTTGACAGGGCAAGATGTCACAGGATGCGGATTCGCCCGGCTGCGGGGCCCCGGCACCCGTCGGTCCTCGCCTGTGGCATCCTTCCTAGCTGCTGCTTTGGTGCTTTGCCGAAATAAATCCATACCCCTAAAATAAGGCAGGATTATCCCTCTGCTACCTGCCTGCATCCTGGCTCTTGGCTCCTGTTGCAGCACTGCATTTTGCAAACTTTGCTCCTGCGAATGCCCCAGGCTGCCTGTTTGCTGCTGGAGCCCACCGAGGCCCCCGGGTGAGCCCAGGTTACCCGGAGCTGCGTCCTGGGAGGCTGGGCAGGTCAGGGCTTGTGTTTGCTGAAGTCTCTGGGGGATGTGGCACAGTGAAAACCAGCCAGGTAGGTGCCTGTGTCTGCAGTAATACAGCTTTCAAAATGCCAAGGCACTAAATAATCTCATTTGAGGATTGCTGTTCCTGCTCTCACCACCCTTTTCCGATCTTTTTAAAAAAGGAGCAAGTTAAATTTGACTCCTAAAACCATATTTATGGCCCTGCCTCCCAGATTCTGTACATTTGAAAAGCTCAGATTTATTTATTGGGACATGGTGACTTTGGCAGGAATGGCTCTTCAAAACACTGGCTGATGATTAAGATCCCTGCACAGGAGTTGCATTTTCAGCTCTCCCTATTTATTGAAAATTGTTGTGTACCTTAGCAACCGCTCAGCGATAGATTCAGAGCTAGTTTTAACTGTCTGTAGTGTGCTGAAAAATTTCCTTTATTTTGGCTTTAAACCAGATTTCTCATGTGCATTGCACAGGGCTAGGAAGAGTTTCCTGCGGCTGAAAGGGGCTGGTTGTTTTCTGGGCTGTAGCTGATGCTGTGCGCTGGTTTATCCCATGCAGCCGCCTTTACAGCTCTCGGGTTGTTTTCAGTTTGGCTTATGAGCGAATCTAGATCCTTTGAGGGGGCTTAAAATAGTTGGCATATTTATGCTGGCAGCGTGGCAGGGTTGTGTGATGTGAGGGCTGTTGTGTCTGTTGCGTTGTGTTATTTCTCGCTGCTGCCACGGGTAGGGATGATTCAGCGCTTGGGATTAACCGCTGCTGTTGCAGCAGATTTAGGGATCGATTTATGGCGGAGGCTTCCCTCGGTTCAATCAGGTGCACGTTAAGAGCGCAGGAGGATAAGCTGGGATAAAATACTACAGCTCTTGGGGAATTCCTCTGTGATGGCTCTTTGGGGGTTTTATTTCAGTTTTGCCTTTGGAAGTTCTTATAGGTGTTACACAATTTGTTTTGGGATTTTTCCTTGGTTAGGGAAAACCAATTGCCTTGGTGGTTTTAGATGGTGGTGCTGGGTTTTGGATCCAGGGTTTCATCCCTAAGGTGGCTGGCGCAGGACAGGCTGTGTCTCTTCCTGGCCTTATCCTGCCAACGCTCCTCACTTTTGCTCCCCTGGGGTGACCTGTGGGCTCAGATAACTGATGTGAACTGCCTGTAGAAGCTGTGCTGGGGCAAACCCTGCTGTTAGAGGCAGAAAAGCTGTCCAGGATTGTCCGTGTTACCCTGCACAACTCCAAGCGCTCCAGCAGAAATGCTCCACCCTCACGTTCTGCAAAACCACTGGTCTGCTTTAAAGAATGGGGGAAAAACCAGATACAATCATAGGAAATTAAAGTCTGTATATGATGCAAATTTATCCGTGTCCATGATGACAGATAAGCCCAGGCCATCACTCACGCAGCTTATCTGATCTCAGCACTGCTCGCTCTCAGGGAGGTTTTGGGTACAGACGGTGCTTGGGTGAATGTGCCCGGACACGAGCGGGGGGCAGATGCTCCCCCAGGACCTCCTCAACATTGGGCAGCAGCATGGGAACCACTGTGGAAGGAGGTCTGCGGGGCATTGCCAGCCTGCCTTTGGGCAGGAGTCTCTCCTCTCCCGGTGGTGTCGGCTGGCCCCGGATTGGGGTGCAGCTCCCGGAGCAAACCGGGTGTGGGGGTGCCCGCAGTGGGGTGCCAGCTCGGGTGTGTTGTATCGTTCCAAACTGATGCTGGCTCCGGCTCTCCCGGTAAAAGGCTCCCACCTATTGGTTATGCTGCATAACTTCAGCTGGCTGAGAAACTTGCACATCCATCCCTCCCTCTTTGGTGGGCAAAGTCGGGTTGGCACCTCGCTGGCATTATCCTACCTTTGATGGGGATGTACCATGGAGGACTTAGCTTGGTTTTAACCCAGGAAAGATGAAACTGGCTGGGGGAAATGCTTCAGTCTGCAAATATTAACCTACGTTGCTGCAAGCCATCCCTGTGGCCATCTGGCCTTACTGTGGCTGTAGGAGACAGCGGGGGGGTTGGCAGGAGCTCTGGGGGGGTACCACCAGGGCCTGAGCATCCCCAGGGATGACTTTGCCCTGTGTCGTGTGTGGGGGGAGCACCCGTGTGCAGTGCCATGGGATGGGTGATGGTGATGCCCAGCTGCTGGCAGAGGACATCGTAATGCTATGCCTGCAGGGAAAAGCCTGGATTATGCTTGAAAATGAAGTGAGAAAGTAGTGTGTTATAATTATTGTAATAAGTTTTTATAATTATAATCTTATTTAAGAAATCTGAAAAACCTTCTACAAAGTTTTTGGTTTGAAGACAGAAAAACAAAATACCCCAAATTGACCCATAGATGAGGACAGCTCGGCTGAAACCTGGCCAGGCGTTCGCTCAGGCGCTTGTACAGCTCTTCTCCAAGCCCTGTGCAGCCCCTGCTGCGAAACGGCCGGTCCCTGGGAGCGGGAGCACTGCTGGGCTGTGTGACTGGGCGGTGGAGGGGCTGGGGTCGGTGTGATGGGGTTGGGGTCCCTGTGATGGGGCTGGTGTCTGGGTGAGACTGGTCTGGTGTCCTGGCGGTGGCAGGCTGGGGCTTGCTGCTAATCCATCTTCCTGGGGGCACAACCCTCCATTTCCAGCAGCTCAGGCCAGCCGTCATATTTATTTGTCTCCTTATCATTTTTGATGTGCTGCAGGAAAATAAAAAGAGAGAGAAAATGACTGAGGAGGTTGGTGGCATATTGCAAGTTTGCAACGTGGCAAATCTTGCAGCTTGGTTCGACGTGGGGGATAGCACTACTGGCCCGTGTCTTCGGCAGACAGTTAGGTGAGATGTAGCTCGGGAGGTGCTATGAAAAGGATGGGAGCCTCCTGAGCTGGTGGCAGGGGAGGGCCACATACCTCTTCAAAGGGGCTCTTGTTCCTCAGCCCTTTCGCTCCCAAGAAGACCCAGTTGTCCCGGAAGCCCAGCTCGCTCACGTGGCTGCTGCCCAGCTCCACAAAATGTGCCCGTACTTTGTCGTTCATTCTGAAAGAGGGTAAGAAGGTGTTGGTGTGGTGCCAGGTGGGTGTCCCCTCCTGTCCCCTCCTGCTGCTTGGCAGCAGCACCTCCAGCTCCCCCCAGCTGCTGGTTTTTGGGGAGCCAGGTATCACTCCCAGGGCCAAACTCACTGTGTGGCAGCGTCATCGTAGCTGGCCGTCAGCACGATGGTGCCATGCTTGATCTCTTGGAGGAAGGTATCCAGTTTGTTAATGTCTGGAAGAGAAGAGCATTAGGAAAAGAAAAAGGGATTTAGCAGCTGCATGGCAGCTGGGGGAGCCTCCTCTGGGTTGGTGGGAAGAATCCTGGCTGTGGTGGTGCTAGCTGGGATTCGGGGTCATGGGCTTGGGGGAGGACAGGCTCCCAGATCCTGCATTCCCCATCTTGTGTTCCCACCTGGGCTCTCCCGCAGTGCCTGGGGCTGGTGCTTTCCTCCTGCTGGCATGACAACTGCAGGGGAGAATTTGCATCTAAAATTTGCTCACTTAACTGTGAAATCTGGTTACGTGAATTTACTTCCCAGCACCAGAAATGAGCCTGCTCAGTCACAGAGCTGCCTGCCCTGCAATCCTGCCTTCGGCTGTGTTGCAGGAATAATTCCTCATTCCGCATCCGTGGGATGCTGGAGTCCAACCCCCATCTAGCGGCACAGGAGCCGACTGCTCTCTCCTTCCCGGTGCCTCTCCCACTGTGCGTCTCGCTCACAAACTTAGATGGAAATCTCATAATATTAGTGTTTCTCCTTAAAACTCCAGAGTTACCAAGAATAGGTTGGAAAACCAAAAAGCAGAAAAGGGTGATTGATCCCTGGTGAAGGCTCAAACAGCAAAGGGTAAATCAAAAGCACTATAGGGGTGGTTTTAGCATGTGATTTTGAGGACTCCTGCCAAAACTCTGGAGAGTTTGGTAACAGCTTTACAGCATCCTGCAAGTCAGTGCCGGCCGGGCAATGACTTGAGTCAGTGAGTGGGTGCTGTCCTGGCTCAGGGCGTCTTCTTGCTCTTAGGAAGACTGTTTGAAGCCGGCAGGCGCAGGGACGTGGTCTTTGCTGCCACCAGGCGCCGCTCCCCATGCCCTGAGCTCCCCATTTACCCTCCTGCGAAAGGCTGGGGAACAAGCTGCTGCTCAGCCACCACCAGCATTCAAAAACTGAGTTGAAAGCTGTGAAATCTCAGGATTAGTGTAACTACCTGATCTCAGAAAGTAGCCTTTCTCAGGTCTTGAGTGCCCTGGTTTATTCAGTTTAGTGGAGTAACGTTTTTCAGAATATTACATGCATATAAAAGAAGTGAGAAGCCAATCTGGATGCAAATGCATCGCAAGGACTCCAGGCTCAATGGCCTCAGCGAAAGCTGAGCTTTTACCACCCGAGCTGGCAATCCTGGTCAAAGTCCACTAGACTTTATCGTTAAATGCATGACAGAGGAGCAGCCTAAATAGCCAGCAGCGCCGGTGTGAGCCCTGGTTGGGAATCATCAGGCAGCAAAGTGACCGTGCTTACCTCCGGAATACATGTCGAACGTGTCTGCAGTCAGGAGCTGCCCGCTTGTTCCTGGAAGGTTAAAATTCAACACAAAGCACAGTGAGTTTGCACTGGGGTGGCTCTAGGCTTTGCCTGGCCACCAGCTTGGAGTTCCTGCTGCTGCAAAATGCTTTGCTCTTCCCTCAGTGTGTCATATGTGCTATGATGATGTTGGGTTAATGGTTGGACTTGATGATCTTAGAGGTCTTTTCCAACCTTAATGATTCTATGATTCTATGTGTTGCTTGGTGGAGTTCATGGAGCCATTGTGCATGACCCAGGTGGGTTTGTTCCCATCTCCCTGGCAGTGCTTGCAACCATGATTGTGGCTGTGCGCCCCGTGCAACACCGGACCGATGCGCTTTTGGGTCAGCTGCGGTGCCTGGGATGGGGTCCCCAGTGGCCTGTGTCCTCCCAGGGGAGGAAGGGCCCCCGGCCATGGGGAGGTGGTTAATGCCCACCCAACTCACCATTCACCACTGCGATGTTCAGGCCTCTGCCAATGTTGCTTTTCACGCTGCTCATGAGGCTGGAAAGGAAAGCAGAGAGCACCAGTCAGTGCAGGGATGCCCTGGAGAGGCTGGTGCCAGTGAAATAGTGTGATGGAGCAACGTGTGGCTGCAGACAGCAAAATGCCCCCCAGAAGCTGTAGCAAAGAAAACTATTTCCAAATTTTTTTAACCACAAATGCCCTGTGATGGCCATCGATGTGCTTGGCAGAGGCCTATTCAAGCCCAGGCCAGCCGCTGCTGCCCCGATCTCCGCCATGTGCTGCTTACACCTTGTCATCGAAGCAGATGGAGGGTCCCACCACGTTTGCGGCGCCGCTGATGATTTTGAAGGCGAAATGGTTGTGGGGACAGCTCTTCTGGTTCCCACACTTGTGCCGGGGCAGCTGATCGCCTGTGAGGAAGGAGCGGAGCTGCGAGCCGTGGCCCTGTGGGGGGACACCGGCCGTGTCCCCGCAGGGCTGGCACTGAGGCACAGTGGCTCACTAAGGGGACAACGCCTGGACCAGCTTCTTGCACAAAGGAGTCTTGTCCTGGGACTGGGACCAGCTTCTTGTTTGAGGTTTATGGTGCCAAGGCTTGGGGTGGGGTGGGACGAGCTGGCCGGGGTGCCGGGTGCCGCTCTGGGTGTGAGCAGCAGGATGGCACAGCTGGTGCCGTGGGGTGTGTGCCGGGGAGTGTTCGGAGCTGGCGCTTGTTCAAGGCCAGCCCCTTGCAGCTTTTCTGCCCGGAGCTTCCCCGTTCTTGGACAGGGTAGGGACCTGTGCCACGCTGCCCAGATGGGGCCCGTGACCTGCTTCCTGCTGTAACCTGTGGCCCGGGGCTGTTTCTACTGGGGCAGAGGTATCGTGTGGAGGTTCGTGTGCTTGCAGAGCCCGTCAAAGACATGGCTGCTGTGTGCAATAACAAAATTTCCCTGCATTTGGGAGGGTGGGATTTTGCCTTGGGAAAGGAGCTCTCGAGGGCAGCTATCGTGCTTCCACCATCACCCTCGGCCCCGGAGCAGTGTTGCGTGATGGAGATGAAGTTGAGAGCGGTACTCACTTCTGGGCTTGTCGGTCACACCTGTGGGTACCAAACAGGAGGGTTGGAGATGCTGGAGAGCTGCTGGCTCTTCCCCAAGCCAGGAAGGCACCAGCTTTCCTAAACTTGCTGTGTGTGGCGGTGACCGCCCCGGTGCAGCTTCCCACCATGCTGTCCCCTCCCTGCCCTGATGATCAGAGCCGGTGGCTATAGCCTTGGCCAGGGACTGCAAGTACAAATGTTCATGGCAACTGTACGCAGCTCTGGGGTCTGGCTTGCAATGGGGACGCCTGCACCCTCCCTCTGGACCTGGCTGGAGCCCTGCCGGTGCCTCACCCAGCCAGCTCCGCAGGCTGATGGCTTTCCATCTGTGATCGAAGTACGTCTGCACGATGAACCAGGTGCCCAGCAGTGTGATGAGCAGTGCCACATGCCGGATCATGCCTGCGAGGGGTGGGAGAGGAGCCAGGTGAGAGCAGCAGCGGGGGTCAGGGACTGGAGCATCCTTCTGGCTTCTTGGGGACTTGGTCTGTGTGTGCAGGACCAAGGCACAGGGTGACAGCCAGCGCTTGTGTGGTGTGGGAAGGCAGTTAACACTCCTTCCTTCATCTTCTAAAAAGGCTCTGATCTCTTAATTAATATCTCTAGAGTATGTGGCGATGCTCACATAGGCATTACCCTTCTACTGGGAGGCATTATTCATATTTCTCCCTGCATTAAAGTAAATCTGATAATTAGTCAGAAAGCTATGTAAATCCAAATATTTCTTACGTTCCCAGCACTGCTATCCCCCAATTAGTCACTAGCTACAGCCGAGCAGCTGCTAATACAAATGTGATTGGCATTTGGCTTTAAAGCAGCGCTCATCAGAGCAAAACGTTCCAGTCCTGCATGGAAAGAGAGTAGAAAAATATACTTATATTGCAGCTGAATGGCTCTTGTGGAACCAGGAACATCTCAATAGCCATCTCTTCCCAGCTGCAGAGGGTTTCACTGGGAAAAATACAACGGGCTGAAATCTACACAAATCTTTTAAACCCTGATGCTTCCACGAAGGCCCTTTCCCATGGCGCTGGCAGGGGAGGGTCAGGGTAGCTGGGCTTGGAAGGGGACATGTAAATGAGAAGGAGGCATACAGAACTGTACAAAAATGGACAGAGAAAAGTCAATCTTTGTCTACCTGCTTACCTGTCACCCGCATGGCGGTGGGGAAAGATAGCACAACCGAGGGGGTGGTCAGTGGTCACGAGTCACCCTGAGGACAAAGAAGGAAATGCCGTAAAGCATACCTGTAACCCACCAAACCCAGGCAGATATTAGATGGAAAAATAATTGCTGTGTTTAGGCATATTTGCAATAACTAAGATGTATAAATTCCTATCGGGCACATGTGCTTGGTCCCACCCTGGTGTTGAAGTCCTGGCTCCCGTACGTTGGAGCAGGCTGCACTGATTGAGCTTGCTTCATTTTTAAGCTTCTGAACTCTTCACTGTGACTGTCTGCTGCCCCATGCGCTCCTGGTTCACGTCCTTTTCTCAGTAACAGATCACGCTTTTCTACTGTGATGAGCTCAGGAAGCACATTTTCAATCGCAGCTTTGCTGCATTTCCTTCTGATTTCCTTCTGGGATTATGCAAAGCAGGTTTCAAATATTAGGGGCTGCAAAATGCCATCTGAGGACAAGCTGCGATTTGGCCTTGCCTAGTCAGAGGAATCTGCGGGAACAAGCTTAAAACCAGAAAGGGAAGGGAAGGAGTGCAGTGCTGCTGAGCTGGGCAGAGCAGCCAGGTTTGGGGACACCTGGCCTAAGAACAGAGATGTTTACACCTGTCCAAATCCTGCAGCTTCTTCACCCACGGGAATGAGGAGTGGTTGTAATTTAGAGCGTAAACTATTTCCCACCTAAGCGAGTCCATCTGCCCCCCTCCCTCCTGCGGCCAGCCCCGATGGATGGACGGACACCTGCCACCCCACGCACCCGGCTCCTGAGGGCTGGGAACCCACTCCTACCTTCGAAATTCAGGGATACAGTCTGGTGAACGTCCGACCTGGAAACCACCCTGGAGTCCTAAGGCAAATTGTCACCTGCAAGATGTGTGCTCAGAGTTAGAGCCTGTCGTTAACTGAAGCAGCCCTTTAGTGAGGCTTGACATAGAAAATTTGTAAAAGAGCTATGCTGAGAGTTGCTTTTCCTGTTTGAAGGGTAAATAAGGAGCAATGGATTGTAGCAGGGCTGGGCTGAAAGTTGGTTTCAGGCTGCTGCGTCATGAGGAAGGAGAGAAGAGCTTTGCCTCCTGCCCAGCCCTGCTCCGGGTCCCCTCCCAGGGGGGGAGTGCCACTCCGGAGAAAGTGCCCGTGGCCACGTCATTGACCATGGCCGTGGTGCAGCGTCCCCCCTTGGCCCCCTGGGTGGGATGGACCCAGCATCCCCCCCTTGGCACCCCAGTGGGATGGACCCGGCATCCCCCTTAACGCCTTGGCGAGATGCTCCCCCTTGCCTTCCCCTGCGCCCTGGGGTGCAGCATCACCGTATGGGGCTTTTAGGCAGCCTTAAAAACAAGCAGGAAACCAATCTGCACCGCAGGAGGAAAGCTGCTGCTTTTCTGCTTGGCCTGCGACCCCGGAGGGAGTTTGCAGCGGGCCAGGGTGGCCGGTGGGTGGCTGGTGCCTGGCCGGAGCAGCAGCCCCGCAATGATGTTTCAGCTGTCCGAAGCCGCAGCCCAGCACCGCTCCCCACGAGGCCCCTCCGCTGCGCCCGTGTCTGCCGTGAGGCTGCGGCAAGGAGGAGCTGCTGAAGCTGCTCCGGTGGGATCTAGCGGCTATCCATGGAAGAGTGGCCTCATGGCTTATCTGCATTTTAAAGGAAGCCTTGGAAGGTGTTTGTGTACCCTCGGTATCGAGGCAGTGTGTTTTGGTAAGGTATGAGCTAAGCACGCTTCCTTCCCAGCAGCCTCTCACTTCTCTCTGCAGCTATTCCTCCCGGAGGAAGGTGGCCGTGAGCGGGAACCTGTCTCTGCAGGAGGTGGCTCAGGGGTCCGCAGCGCCCGCAGCCCTTCCCCGTGCCACTTTGTCCTGGCCCATCCCAGCCCCCCGGCACAGTATCCCTGAAATGGGTTTTAACCTTGTGTTGGAGCTGGCACGATCAAGCCCGTTTCACTGAGCTGGTGGAAGAGCTACAGACCTGAAAATGGGCAGTTTAAATTAGGTTTTGGAGGGCAAATGCTGCCTGTAGCTGGATCTGGTGGGACAGCACCGGGCTTTTGCCTTTTGCTCCTTCCAGGATGAAGTTTTGCTTTTTAAACGTAGGGAGCCTCTCCCAGACCTGGCTCCCCAGCCCGGCGCCTGATGAGGTGACGGGTGTGATGGGAGCAGAGGAGCAGTCCTTAAAATCCCCCTTGGCAAGTCGCAAAGTTCGAAAATGGTATTGATTTGCTTTTGGAGCCTATTGAGTTCCCCTCCAAATGCCATGAGCAGAGCCTGGAGCTGGTGAGGATTTGGACCTGGGCTGTGATTCGGACACAGCGAGCGGAGCAAAACTGCCATGGGTTTGCAAAACTGTCCCCATTTGGTCCCCACCGCTGCAGGGGACACTGGCCTCACTGGGGCCCATTGCACAGTGCTCTCCTTTTGCCAAATTTGTGTTTTTTCTATGCACATATTGATTTTGTTGCAGAGGGAGAGAAATAGAAAAATAAATGAATAACCACTATGGCTTTAGGGAAGTCATGTATTTATTTAGGCAATTTATCTTCACCTTAATCTCAGGTAAAATTTATTGGGTGAAGTCCCTGGGTGCTGAAATTCCTGGAACCTGATTGCATTACAAGAGGGTAGCCCTGTCCTGGGATTTCTATCATATTCTCTTTTAATTGTTCAGATTGATTTTTTTTGTTGTTTTGTTTTTGTTGTTGTTGTTGTGCTAAGGCTGTGCTGGAAAAAAAGACGGCTGTACTCAGGAATCTGCCAGAGAGTGACTTGCAGGAGAGGGAGAAAGGAAGGAACTATGGTGGGTGATAAACAGTTATTTGTCTAATAAAGCTGAAACTTATTTGCTTAAAAACCATTCCAGGAACAAAAAGGTTCTTGGACAAATATTGCTGAAGAGCTCTGTGGCGTTGTAAGGCAAAGGCTCCACCCCGAGCCTGCTCAGGACTGGAGTGCTGCTTGGCAGTGCTGAGTTATTGCTGCCAAGAAGAAACCGGGGCAGATCCCTGCCCTCGCAGGCAAGTTTTCCAGGATGCGGCAGGTGAATGTTCCTGTTTCTTCCCCACACCAGAGGAGAACTTCACATCTCTTCCGCAGAAACTTCTGGCATTGTTGGGTTTGGTGGTTTTTTGCTGCTTTTGAGCGCCACACGTCCCTCTCTCTCCCAGCAGGTCCCTGACCATGAACGAGACATCATTTTGGTGCGGGGTGTGGATGCAGCTCCAAAGAAGGTGGCTGCCAGACGTGCCCACACCCCGTGAGTCACCCCTCCAGAAGTCAGGGTTTTCCTGCAAAACTAATGCAGGGGTGCAGGAAGGGCCTGGTGCAGGATGGGTGCACATCCACCCTGTGCCCAGGGCTGGTCCCACCACAGGAGAGTGGAGGATGCTACAAAGCCATTTTTAGTCTCAAAAGGAGTCAACCTGACTGAGCTTTGCTGAGTTTACTCAAGGGGAGAGCGCTGTTTGCCAGAGGGCTTATAAATTTCTCAGCTCATAAAAATGCTTGGCCGGCTGCTGCGCCTGCCAAACTGCTGGAGAGGCCATCTTATGGTGCAGCTGCCCGCAGCACGAGTCAATAAGTTAACCGGGGTGAGGCCCTGATCCTGAAACAGAACCCAAACAGGATGCCTGCGGTGGCGGGCAGGGGCGTGGGGTTGGGGCCAGCCATGGTGGCCGAGCCCCGCCTGGGAGCCGGACCGCAGCCCAGGAAGGTGGGACATGACACCCGGAGGTGCCGCTGGGGAAGCCGGGCTGTGGGGCTGGTGTAAAGGGCACAGGCGGGTGTCGGTGCCTGCTGCAGGTGCATCCCTGCCCGCTGCGTGCTACGGGGCAGGCACGGCCCCATCCTGCACTCGGCTGCCTGCGGCTGCCAGAGGAGTGTCACTCATCCGTGGCTGC
>NW_009225346.1:28189-28960 GCF_000690835.1 Fulmarus glacialis
CTTGTCCAGTTCTCTGTACATGTCACTGAGGCCAAAGCTAAATCACTATGAGCTCACCCCTCCGGTGAGGTTTCCCCCAGCAGTGAATCAAGAGCTGTGGCAGCGGTGAGAGATGGAGGGGAGCGATCACATCCCCACCGGTGTGGGAATGGCAGCCGGCAGCTCGGCGGGCTTCCCCGTGCCGTGGATTGCAGGTTGTACCAAAGGGGCCCGTGCCAAAACCCCAGGGCAAAAGGAGGGACACGAGTGTTGGTGCCCAGGGCTGGCAGCAAGCTGTTTGCTGGGAGGAGGCGCTTCTTGGGGCTGAAAGCACAGGGTAAGTGCGGGCCATGAGGCAGTCCCTCCGCTGGGCAGCCGCGGCAAAGGGCTCTGGTTTTTAGTAATTGCACATGTGGGAAGACTTGGAATGCATTTTTGGCAGCTAGCAAAGCCCTGGGTGCCAGCACCCTGAGGGCTCCTGGTCAGCACCTGGGAGGTGTCCCGGCAGTCAGGGTTGTGCTCTGGAGCTTTGCATAGTGAACACCCTGCAAATTCATCCAAAGCCATGATGGATAAAGGGGATCTGGACCACACATCACAGAGCTGATTCTACCACATATCCCGTAACAGGTGGCAAGATGGATTCAACCCTTGCCATTAACACTGGTAATTCATTTACTCTGTCTCTGAAACCGGCGCAGCTGCACCTCACAGAAAGGATGCCAGTGCGTGGGGTTTCCCCTTCACCTCCATGCTACGAGAAGGAGGAACAACTAAAATCTTCCCTGTGCA
>NW_009225346.1:29063-29281 GCF_000690835.1 Fulmarus glacialis
GTGAGGGGGGCGGGGAGGGGGCAAGCCTACATCCCGCTCAGCATCCGAGGCGCGCCATCTCTCTCCGCAGGCAGCGTGGGTGCCGGGGCATGCCGGGGAGCTGGGGCACCATGTGCTCGGCAGCACGGTGGTGCTGCTGCCCAGCCCGGCCTGGCCCTCTGTGACTCACAGCACCTCCCTGAGCCTTATCTCGCTGCCCGGCACGGGGCTGGGCACCC
>NW_009225347.1:0-20419 GCF_000690835.1 Fulmarus glacialis
CCAACCTAAACAATTCTGTAATTCTGTGATTCTATGCCCTAAAGCTCTCTAGAGTTTGTTTCATGCAAGCAGCCAGGGAGACTGAATTCCAAAGGTAAGGGGCTACCACTGAGCAAAAACTATATGATGCTATTCAGAGCTTTATAATTGTCACTGCATTTTTCCATTGTACTGGAAGTAAACAGGAGGTCAGGCAGCTCGACTACCCATGTTTTTTGATGCGTTATAGTTCTCTTGTGAGACTGAAAAGGTAATTATTTTTTTTTTAGTATGTAAGGACAGTAATCTTATAGCTGAAACTAAGGTAAATATTTAAACTGGAAACTAGCGGAGTATGGGTAATATCCTGCTTTTAGAGACCTAACAGTTTGGATTATCCCTCTGAAGAGGAGAGCAACTTTGGCACATGCTTTCAGCTGGGCAGGGATGGCAAGTAAGAAGTAATTCTTAGATGCTGTAGCTATATATGCTCAGATTCTGCTGTTCTCTGAAATGCAATTTCAGAGTCATGGATAATAAAACTGCATATTCTGCAACTGAACCAGTCCTATTTAGATTGAAATACTAGAGACTTAATACTCGAGACTCAATATTGCTTCCAAGCTTGGTTGCTGTATTGTGTTAGCAGCCCATTGTCCCACTGCTGCATTCTAATCAGACCAGTCTGTCTGCATTTTCGGAGCCAGAAGCCTCCAGCAGTGAGAAATATTTCTCTGAAATTAAATGAACTCTGTTCGGTCTCTAGCAGCTGTCATTCGTCAAAATCTTGACAGTTCACAACTTGACATAAATACAGAATATCAATAAAAATGTATCTAGCAAATGGACCCTGTCTACTTGACCATAAAACAAATGGAGAGTAAACTATTTGAGTATGAAGCTAGACAGAAAACAATGCCCCAAGGACCTCCTTGAAATTAAAAAAAAAAAAAAAAGTGTTTTCAATGTAGTTTATAAGGAAACTAATTTCATGGTCATTCACTGTTCAAAAATATATGCGGTTGCTTAGCCTCAGGGTACTTGAAAAAAGGATTGTACGGTACAGTGCTTGCACCTGTAAGCCCCAGGCATAAAGCTCCATGTTAGTGCACTGCAGGTTATGCAGTGATAAATCAGCAACCAGTATCATAGGCTTGATCTACCTAAGGAAGGTACTGCAGTGTTGCTGTGACACAGATTCTTACAGTGACTATTCTTTTGTGTTTTTTTAAAAAGCTGTTGTTGTAAAGTAAAATTCATTTAAAGAACATCCGTAAAAAGATTCTGTACCAGACTATTTAAATCACGGTTTAAAACATAATTTATTCACTGCTGCAGCCTTCAAGGCTTGGAAAGCTTTCAAAACCTGAATCCTGTAAAGGCTTTCACATTTTAAAGAGGACGTTTTGAGTCTTGGTCATTTCCATAGGCAGCCAGCGAAATCAGTACAGTAGCGGGTAACAAATTTCTATGCCAAACCTTAATGCAAGTTGGCAGCAATGGATAAAAGTATGTTGTAACTCATAATGCTCAGAACATTGCAGTGGTAGATCCCCAATATCTCAAAGAGATACATTAAGATGAAAAAATCAGTGTGACATGATTGAAATCAGATGACATTGTTAAAGTGGTGAAGCTTATTTTTAGTTGTGACTGAACCACAGCTAGGCTCTGTGAACTGCTGTAATTCTTGAAGGCTACAGAATTATTGTTTTACTTTATTCAGAGACTAATTTCTTTTCAGGAAGTTACTATAATATTGATCATTTGCTCTATGCCTATGTTCTTTAGTCTATAGAAGACTCGATGGTACAGTTGAATGTTGTAGTAACAACAGCCTCACAGACATTTGCTTTTCATATAGCAATAACTTGGACAGCCACCTGGTAAGTTACTTAAACTTCTAATTCTGTTTGGTAAATTTGAAATTATTTAAATTAGTACTATTTACCAACATTTATGCAGCATGCTCAAGTGCTTAAGAATACCTACAGTTTGTAATAAAGGTGTATATGTGTGTTATTCTCCCCATTTACAGCTTAAAAAACCGAAGTATTGTGATTTTTTCCTACGATCAATCAGGGAGTCTCTGGAAGAACCAGAAAAGATCTTATACCCCTCATTCCTTTAGGCAGAAAGACACCTCCCCCATTTTCACCACTGAATGAGAATATTGATGAGAAAAAAAACTTTTGAGAACAAGGTGAAATTGCTTATTTTTGTGCTTCAGTCTAAAGGTACTGAGCGCTATGGGCAAAGCAAAGCACTGGACTATCTGTTCAGTTATTTTGTCTGAAGCCGGCAGTGCTGCTCGCTAGGTTAAACTAAAAACATGCAAAGAGAGGGTCCTAGAGGTTGCGCCATTTCTCAAAATCAGGGCCTCTATTTGATTCCTTTTTCACCATGTTTATTTGCTTGTAACATGTGGAAACATATAAAGTTTCTCAGTAGGATTTTGTCTTACTCTCTTCAAAATACAGAAATGTTTGTTAAAATACATGATCCATATTGACAGTGATGTGATATTTCTAATAGTTCTCTTTACAAGAAAAAGAGCACAAGTACCAACTGTGTAAACTTTCCTACACGTACCAGTTTGTTATTGTTCTGATAAATACCTAAAGAAATGGAAATAAGTCTGTCCTACATCTGCTATGTTTACAGTTTCTGCGATGGTAAACTTCCCACTCCAGGGTATTTTTGTGGTATTTAACCACTAAGAATTGAGCACAGACCAGCAGTTCATTTGAAATATGACAGTATGACGGTGGCTGGTAACATGCTGGAGTTCAGCAAGATTTGATAAATCACTACCCTGCTGAGCTTTGACATTCTTAAGCTCATAGCTGCTACTTAGGAACAGAGAAGAAATAAAAGCATCCAGAAGCTTGTGACCTTCAAGTGTCCTTAGACTGGCTGTGAGTTTTTGAACAATTATTTAAAATAGTCTTTGCAGTGCTATGCAGCAGTATTTGAAAGTGTGCCCTCTCCCCCTCATTAGAATAGAAAGAGCTTGTATTGAGGTTAATGGAGAGTGTCTGACACTAATGCATCTATGGGGAGTGTAACTATCAGGCTAAGAAGCAAGAAAATCCCTTTTTTTTTTTTCCCTAAGGCAAAGTAGATGAAGAACTTTTCCTTGCTTGTGTTTAAGAACAAAAGGAAAATTGTCACTGAGCTTTTACAAGAGATATGAGAGGGAAAAACAATTTCCTGTTCCTTTCTGCTGTACTCTTTTTGGCCTGTGGGGATCAAGAAAGATCTGGTTGTTCAGACTGCAGAGTGGAAGAGTGTTACACGTAGGACTTGGGACACAGCACTGCATTAAGTCCTGTGTTCATCTTAGTTGAGAATGGTTTCTTAGCTACCACACAGCCGGTAGGTTTGTTGGTTTGTTTGCTGAACATAAGGTTTTGTTCAACCAAATGAGGTTTTAGATCAATGAAGACTAAAACTTCTTAAACAGGTAAGTCACTAGTATGTTGATGCAGGCTCTGTTCATTAGAAATCACTGACTTATGATTAGATGCCTTGATTTTTGTTGTGCATGTGTATACCTTTTTAAAAATAGTTAGCTTTTATTTTGGTACATGTGCACACCCTCTCTTCCACATTCCACCAAAAATGGAATGACAGGTTGAATATGTACCAGGTAGAGGTTCTGCAGGATTTGACAAAAAAACCCAAAAAATCAGATTTCAGCTCTTCATGGGCTGGTAGTATATCAGTGAGGCACTTCCTTTGCTTTAAAAAGGAATATATAGTACCTTTTATTCTGATCTTTTGGAAAATGCCTTTACATTTGATAATCATTTTAAATGCCCTTTGCAGTATGCCTGTCTGCCAGCACGAAAAGTTATTGAGGCCAGCAACGTTTGTCGAACCAACATGGACTGCCAGAAGGACTTTGTTCCAAGCTTTTGTGTGACTCCTTCTTTAGAGAACCAAACAAGGCTAATCAGGGTAAAACATCCACCCCATATTGACATGCTGTATGTAGGACACCCCATGCATCTTCAGTACACAGGTTGGTATTATTTCTTAAAACAGCTTAACAAAAAAGATTTCTAATATGGTTTACTTTGCCTGGCTGCTTGAACAAGGTCTTGGAGCACTTGTCAGTTAATTTGTTTAATGCAGAATCCATTTCTTGTTACAGCCAGTGGAGAGACATGGACTACTCAGGCCTAAAATGAAATGTGCACAATGCAATGAGTTACGAAGGTAATAGAAACCATATGTGGTATGAGATGGTTGTGTTTTTCAGAAAAGTATGAAAGGGCTATTTCTGTAACAGATCTCACTCAGGTTAGTCATGGGAACCAGGCACCTGCATTTTCCTGACACGTAAACTTCTCAAAATGCTATTGTAAAATTTCTAGGGCATCTTGCTCTAACACCTTGCCTGGAATATTAGCGTGACTGCTTAAATCACACCTAATATCCAAGTATCTGTGGCAGATTCCCATGATTACTGAGCCACAAGTACAATCACAACATAGTTTTTTCCTGATTATTTTTTTATTTATTTGAGTGCCCTAAATTAAATAACATATAACAGGTTAGTTCCTTACTTTGAAATGGACTATGGCTCTCCGTTAGGCAAGCTTATATCCTTGAGCCACATATACATGTAAAAAGTAATTCTGCTCGTGGAGCAAGTATGGAAAGAATGAACAAACTCATCAACATACCTACTTCGTAGCTTGAGTGCCATGGTGAAAATTAGCTTCAGATGGGCTTAAAAATTTATGAAGTGTTAAACTACTTTCTCTTCCTGTGAGGAACCTGTCTGTTCCTCATAGACAGCTATACTTCGTAGGGGGAGATTTTACTTCAGACATCTTGAAGTACCTCCTTAGCAAGGCATTGTACTTTTCTGAATAAGCACTGGAATTAGGTACAAAAGAGCTTTAGAAACAGTGATGAAATCTGGTAGTGTAAATCCATTAGCATTCTTGCATAAACATATTTTTAGTTAATCTGTCAGTCTTTATCTTTCTGTGCTGGTCATATTTTGATACTCTGTGACAAATTATTTATTTCTGTTTACACTATACTCTCATTTAAGCCCAAAATATGATCTCTTCACTTGTTATTTCTGCCCTCTTGCCATTTAGGAGGAAAACATTGTTCACCTGCATGATATCAACACACAGTTCTATATTTGATGACATCTATTCCAAATGCAGCAACAAAGTTTAAGAATAGAGTTTGATAATTATTTTAAGTTTTCTTTCTTGGTCTCTAACAATACAAACTGTAGGTATCTGGAACAATTGATATTGTTCTCTTTTCCAATATGTTGAAGCAATGGAGTTTTAGTGTTTACTACTGAACAGTAATTCTGCAAAACAATCGAACCTGTCAGTCTTTCAGAAGTCAGAAAACAATGTTATTGCATCTAAAGAGGTAGTTCTACTTTCAGAAGTTACTGTGTGAGAATACAATTTACAGTGTATTTACAGGTAGATAATTCTGAAGTGATCTACTGTACCCTGGGAATTGCACATTGTGTTAATTTGAAAGCTAAAAGCTTGACTTTATTACAAGCTTTGCTGCAAATGCAACCTATGCTCTATGTTCCCCTTGGAAAAACACCAGAGCTAAAATTACAGGATCTGATCCTGGCTTGGGCAGCAGGTAGTCTACTGTACCATCGTAGAGTTCCATGCATTCCAATGACACAACTTCTAAATATTTCAGACTTAACTTTGCACTGTACAATGCTGACTTGGGGCCAACAGGTTTGATTTTTTTTTCCAAATGTGACTGATCAGAATGTGGTAACCATTTTTTTACAGTTGAGAAAGGAAAATAATTTCTTCCTCTACTGTGTGAATTTTGAAATAGCAATACATTTTAGTGAAATGCCTTATTCTTTAGTGTGATATTTCTGCCTGCAGGAAACATTACTTTTTAGAGTGGTGCTACATTTAACACACAACCAGATATGGGAGTTGCACTAGTGTGTACTATGACTTTACTTTCTCTAGAAATATCGCTAAAGTAATGTTTGAAAAACATTCTAAGATTATGCATGTATTATTTTCTAGTTAGGCTTGTATTGTTGTCATGATAGTCCTGATCCATGGAGAAGCAGTAATTATTTCATATTTTCATTTGAAGCTAGCTTCCAGATACAATATTTTTAAAAATTTATATCCATGTTAGCTACTTACAAGAAATAGGCTATACAGCTTGCTTCTATAAAATGTTTCTGTTTTCTCAAGTAAAATATCCTAGAAAAAATATTTTTTGTTGATATGGATGCTATATATAGCTCTTGTTTCCAGTATAAAACAAAAACCTGTGAAGAATCATAATTCTAAATGAACTTACAGTGCTGGAGATTTGGCCAAAACTAAAACAGAAGGAATGATTAGGAATACATATTGTTTAGGATGGACACATTGATTAATCCTTTTAGTTAGCATTCTCTCTGTAAAAATTATCTAATGTAATCCAATATAAATTCATACTGTGGGTTTAATTCATGTGGTATTACTTAAGACTTTTAGAATTTCTTATTGCAGGCCTGTTACGCTTTAGAGGCTCTCCCTATGTTGGACAGATGAATATAAGGTTGAAGTGGAAGGCCCTGCCATTATTGCCATGCAACTTTGCAGTGCTTCTTCTTTATTTTGTATGGGTTTTTTTATTCCTTCATGTCATTTCTGGTATTGCAAAATCTTGGCTTCCTTCTCTAGCTCTTGTTGGTTGGGAAGAATCTGGTGACTAACATTCACATTTGGAATTCACACTGCTTGAGAGAAGATCATATCCCTGAATGTTACTGTATCTGCATCGCCAATCAGGGATCAAAAAATGCAAGATTTCCTTCATGAAAAGAAGGTGGAACTTACCTAGAAAATAATTTCCCCAAGCTGGACCAGTGTCCTACTTCTTTTGTATCCAAGTCTTAAAAAAAGCCACTTCCTGGCTTTGGGGAGCTTTTTGGGCAACAGCAGCCGTAATCCCTGACGAAGGTCTATCTGGTACAGTCTGGTTTCTCAGTATTTCCATGCTTGTTTCCCCTTATTGCTGAGGATGATCCTTCTTTGCTTTCAACCTATATTTAAAGGGTTACATGCATAGTTCTTCTGGAAATGACACAGAAATATCTCATGCTGTACTGTCCCTCTCCTCTATAGCATACATGCCCTTTCCCCCATGAACAGGTTTTGAAAAGCTCTTTGGTCAACCTAGTCTCCAAATCACTTCTAATTAAAATTGTGTCCCTTGTGCATTCTTCTCAATATTTGCCAACATCATCTAGCATTAGCCAACAAAAGAAATGTTAATTCCAGGTCAAAGAATTGTTTAATTAGAGTGGGAAAACAATGACTGTTTTCTCTCACCCAGCCTCATTGCTGTTCACCTCTTCCCAGCACTGTATTTTGAAGACAAGCCTGGAGAACATAATTTCTGTAATTCTTTTGTTATTCCTCGAAGGACAGATTTCCCTGCTGCCATTGGGTTTGATCCATTACAGCCACTAAATTCATTGCCTTGTATTACAGTGTCTAGAGCTCAGACCAGCAACTTCCTGAAGAGTTTCTTTGTGTTTTGGAGATTGCTTCAGCAGCAAGGTTTGGAGTTTAGATTCACATCTAGTGGCTGTCAGAGACAACAGACAGTTTGTTGTAACAAAGAGGGAAGGAGATTAGTGATCCATTCTCAATGTAGGCACAACTTTAGGTTCAGGATGGTGACTTCTTAGTGGCCATTAGGTGTTTGTCAAGAGGCAGTCAAGCTTTGAAATTACAGTATATTGCAGTGTGTGTCTTTTGAAACCTTTGAATGTGCTGGCTGCCTCAGCCATTTTGCTATTTTGGCTCACGAACAAGAGGTCTGATCAGATGTTCTGATACCAGCCTTCAGCTTGATGAGTTGTTTGCTTTGGATATCACTTGACTTGGATGCCTCCGACTTTCTGAGCTGGGTGGTGTCCAGGATTTCTGTCTGTTATGTTCTTCACTCAGTAGTCCAACAGACTTATTTATTTTCTCTCAGTTCCCCTAAATCAAAAGTCTTTCTTAAGCTAGGGTAAGAGAGAACATGATTTTCAAGCTGACTTGGCACAGCTGTGGCAGCTTTGGCATTGGAAAGTTCTCTGCTTGTTGCCACACCAAACCCATTCTTCTTTTGGGACTCCTTGCTAATCCAGATGTCTCCATCCCATGGTATGCTTGCTGGTTGGACTAATTACCGCTTCTGACTCATCGGAAGGGCGCCTTTGTTAACAGAAGAAAATGTGTTTATGTGACTAAGTGGACCAGTTCTCTGCCTTATGTGCCTTTGGAACTACTTTCCCCTTGTCTTTGTTCCGGTTGAATTGTTTATTGAACCTGAAGAAATCTGATCTCACTCTTAACTAAGATATACTTAGCAGCACTTCTGGTATGTTATGTACTAGTGCTATGAGGTTCCCAGCGATCTCTTAGCCTATGGTTTTAAAATTTCTCAAAGGGTGGGTTAAATTGTTACTTTCCCAAGGGATGTTTGTGTTGAGTGGGATTTGAACTCTTGCTTTCACATATCTCTGTGGAGATGGTATTTCTTATGGCTATAACTTTTTCCCAGGTCAGTAGGGAAAATTCAGGCCATTGTGGCTGGCCTCAACTCGCATCCAAAGTTGTTCTTTAGGGACAGAATGACTATTGTTGATACTGTGCAAGCTCATTCTTAAGGTCATTTTCTAATTCTGCCTTAATTTACCTAAACCTCTTCCTTCTGGGGATAAGACTCTGCTGTGCTATGAGTGGAGCCTTCTAGTAGGAAAGGTGTCTTTCTTCAGCTGTCACAGAAGTAAGGCTTTCAAATGGTCCCTGAGGCTGGCAGACTGAGACTGCTGTTTACTTTGAAAGACTGCGTCAAGACTTTTTATGAGACAACCCCCGTACTAACAGAGTACTCTGTGAGGTCTCAAGCTACCTCAGTTTTCTTTGAGGAATCTCTCATAAACATTTGACATGCAGTCAGCTGAAGCTTAATGTATACCTTCAAAGAAGTTACAGGACTAAAGAAGTGTTTCAAGGTCATGTGGTGCTTGACACTGCAATTTTCCAGTCACTATTTATAGGAAGGATGCTGAGTCCCACGTCCCAGGTTTTTAAATTGCACTAAGCTACATCTTGGAGTCACTTACGGTATCATCTGAAGACAGAAAAAGAAGCTACTTATGTACTGGCTAACCGGTGTTAAGATGTGTAATGCAGCTGTGCATCATCTCCTAGCCTTTGCTTTCTCAGAGTGACTCCAGAACTCTGCTCCCTATCTGTCCCGCTCCTATACACCATAAGCTCAGCCTCCGGTCACAGGGATCTTCTGCAGGTACTGCAAGAGAAGAATTTTCTGGCCTTCTGGCCAAAGTACACGTGTGCATCCACAGTATGAACATGTGGACTGCATATGTTGAAAAAGTCTCGTAACTATAATCTCTTTTTATATGTTTTTCTTTGAAAAGGATTTAAATTACACAATGTGGTCTTTATGACTACAGATGTCCAGTTGCCTCTGAAAATATGTATCTTAGATCTACTTTTACTGAGATCATGCTAACTGTATTTTGTGGAGTGACTTTACTATGATAGTGATCATGGTTAAGAAAGATTTAACGGCTCCACTCTTTTAAAAAAAAAAAAAAGCAAAACTGTATTTAGATTGGTTATTCATCCTTGAAGAAACGTCATTTCAGATCTGATTTTTCTGCAAAGTTATAATCTAAAATTCATAACGTTATAATCCTGAAATGACTGTTCATGTTTTGTGTATCTTCATATTTTCATTTCAGTAAGTCTCAGCAGTTTTGTACCACGACAAAACTTTCTAAGCATCGATCTGCCTGTGGTGATAGAGACGTTTTGCAAGTATCCTTTGAAGTATGTTTGCTCTTTTAAGGCAAGAAGGGAACTGTTTAGAATTTGGTGACCCAGCAAAATTTCAGTTGGATATCATTTTAGACAGGATGCTCTGAAATATTTCTGCAGAGTTCTGACATCTTTATCCCATCTCTGCATTGATTATTGTCCATGTGCCAAGCTCAAAATGAAATCTCTCACTTTCTTGTGCTTAGCAGGATATTTTTGCTCAGTGTTTTTTTTAACTCTTTCTTGAGGATGAGTCTTAACAGCTTTGAAGGGAAAGTCAAAATAAGCCTGAATTTACGGCAGGACAAATGAGGTGTTATTGCTAGCTTTGGTGTATCAGAGTTTTATAATTTTTGAGTCATTATACCGAACTAAATAACAGGGTATGATTGTTCATTTTTTTTTTCTTCAACAGAAAAGAAAACTTAGCCTATTCAAAAAGCAGGATGATAATTCAGTTAAAACATGCTTATTAATGAACGAGATGATATATATACGCATACATAAAGGTTAGTAGGCTTGTGTGTGGCTAATCTAAGAACCCTTAGCCTTAGAAAGTGAAATGTTTATGCATGGCTATAGAACAATTAAATAGTGTGGTTCAGTGTAGTCCATAAAACTAAAGTAAAGATGCTACATAAGCTCCCCTTTTCTGGCAACACACCAAGGTTCACGCTGACCCAGCTGCTTTCTGAATCATATGTCTTCTTGTCCGGCCATTATAGGATGGAGGTAGGTATTACAGTTAGCAAGCCTTTACCAACAATAAAAATTATCTACCCTTGCCTCATTCTCACATGCACATGCACGTACAGAAATCCACTCAACTTTTCTGGCTAACAGGTAAGTAGGAGAGAGAGGCCAGATTTCCAATTATATTCTAGCCATTTACTTACTCCAGCGAGGGAGTGTTTTGGAAAATATTCCTAATCATTATTTCATACTTAGGTCATAGGTCTAGAATACCTTCTTACTTCAGGCATGGTGTCAGAGCTATAACCTTCCTCCAAAACCACACAAAGCAAGGGAGAAAGATGGGCAGTATTAAGTGTGGTTTTCCTGTCTCCTGCTTTCATCTGAGTTGTGAAGAATGCAGGTTGTTTAAGTATCTAAACCTAGTGCTTAAAACCAAATGAATCTATAAAGGCAATCCTCTGAGCTGAGGAATGTAAAACTCATTGTACTCATATAATTTCTGTGAAACAGAATGGCAGCTACAAAAGATAACCCTCATATGTTTCTCTCTGCACACTAGAAATAAAAAATATGTTTTATATTAAATTTCTTTTTTACATTTTCTTGGATATTATTCATGAACCTTAACTAATGTCAACCAGGTACCTAATTTCACTGTCAGGAGCACTGGCAGTTATCAATGCTGTACCCTGCTTCGCTTTGGATGGTCAGTGGATATTAAATTCATTCCTGGAAGCCACTCTGAGCTCCCTGATTGTAGAAAAACAAAACAGGGAGCTTGTTGGCTTTTTAATTTTGCTTGCCGGTAGTGCACTTCTGGCTGCCAATGTTGCACTGGGACTTTGGATGGTGACAGCACGATAGGACATTGGATGCGCTTCCATCAGTTCTCAAAGTACACAGAAATAATGAATCCATTGCCTTTTAAAACTTGTTCAAGTACTGAGATTGAAATAATTCCCTTAAAGTGACACTGAAAGAACAATCATTGGTGGCTGCTGTTTTAATTTAAAACTGTACAACGTTGTGCCTGTGGTCATGGGAAATCTAATAGAAAGAAGTAGGAACCTTTTTAAATACTCTTTAAGCACTGTACTAATTTTGGAGAAACTGCATTGTAAAGTTTCAGAGGAAAAAGCCTAAGACTTCATTAATTTAGATCTCAAAATAAAGGAATTACTTGGCCTCAAACATTTGTAAAGTGGGAGAAAAAAACACTTAGGTTTTATTTTATAATTTGAATAATTGTCAGAAAATTTGTCTGGGCTCTGATCATTTCTCAGTCAGCATAGTCTTGAGTGTCTTGTTTTGTTTTTTTAATCTGGTATTCTACCAAACTGGACTCTAAGAAACCCTAAAGTCTGATCTCAAAATGGTGAAAAGCTAAGTAAATGCTTACCATGTGTTAATGAGGAGAGGGAGGCCATATGGGTTAGTATCTTTCCTTTTCAGCTGGCCAAAATGACTGGAAGCAGGTTGTCCTCAGGATGTAGATGAGAAGTGCCCAATGTCTGTTAAGAATGAGGCATGTGGGAGGATATCAAAGCCCACATGTCTGTTTCTTACACAGTCAGTTGTATATTATCATACGCAGCTGAGGATTTTTTAAAGGCAATATTTGTCAGCAATAGCTACAAGATAACTGCAATTTAGCTGAAGTATGCTGTGCACAATTATTCCTAAGTGATAAGTAATGTTTGTGTTGTTTTACTCGGAAAATAATACTGTATTATACCTGTTTACAGTTAAAAGTGGAACCTGTTGTTTTTATGGTGTCTGATGCTACGCATGTAATATGTACAGTAACTCACTGATGGTTTTCTGTCTTTCAAAGGGTTATTTTCCTTTGCTAGGATTCATTCTGTTCAAAGATAACTAACAAAGATGTTTAGCTGAAGCTGGTCTTGGATCAGAATTATTTAAAGGAAGAATATGATTGTGAATTGAACTATTTGAACATTTGGCTTTGCTTTCTGAAACGAATACAGACCATATCCTTGTTCTTAAATGACCAGTGGAAGAACAGTCAGTGTTTTGCTGACTGAAATGTGTCTGACGTACTTTGAAGTTCTTTAAGTCTGTAATATTTTGTACCCAATAGGATTATATATTGACTGTCATGTCCTCCTGTGATATATTGCCTAGTTTATATAGATCGGGCTCAGTCAGAGCTTGCCTCAATATAGGCTGATATTTTAAAAAAAAAACACTCTAGTTTGGGAGCCTAAGTATTTGAAATAGGAAAATTTTGAAAAATACCCTGAAGTTCTGGCTCGTACAGTGCTCCCCATAGGAGCTGCTGCAGCTCAGAGTTCCTTTACAGAAATGGCCTTTCCATCAGGAACTGAAGTGGAAGCTAAGCTCACAGATACTGGCCTGCAGAGAGTA
Source organism: Fulmarus glacialis (assembly GCF_000690835.1). Lineage (NCBI taxonomy): Eukaryota > Metazoa > Chordata > Aves > Procellariiformes > Procellariidae > Fulmarus > Fulmarus glacialis. Next base: position 12,936 of record NW_009225347.1, read on the forward strand.
CTGAAGCATTCATGACCAGCTAACATAGATTCTCTTGACACTAAAGGTAAAAGCCTGGGTAATTTTAAAAGCGGGGTTCAGCCCAATTCTTGGTGCTACTGCATGGATTCATAACTATGATGTTTGCATTTGCCCACTGATGTGTTACTGTATTTTTGCACAGTAGCCTTCACACTTAAGATGTATTCTTTTCTTAAGATGATAAAAGCAGTAATGAGAGAGCATGTTGGTTTATTTGTTGTTGTGTTAGTTTACTTACCTCTCTAGTGCTGACACAGGCTGGGTGGGCCTCTTGAAGTTCAACTCTGTCGGGTGGCAGGCCCGTGCCTCTCATTTTCAATCATTTCAACCCAGGCATGTCAGCACAGATCCCAGTAGAGAGGGTAAATCCTCCAGTCAATCCAGCGTGAGTCGGTCCCTTTGGGGACTGTTAAAAGTCACACAAAGTGCAAGAAAGGAAAAACAATCAGAAACTAGCAGCGGGCTTCTCTTTCTTCAGGAGACACCCTGAAAGTCTAACTCATCATCGCTCCTGGAAAGGTATAGAGGTTTCAGGGTAGCAGTTCTGACGGGCCATTCTGCCATCTCTCCCTGAACAGGAGGGATAGGGGCAGCCTGGTTCTTGCACAAAGCCTGGCTCTGAAGCTGTGCTCCAGAAGCCTGCTCACTCACCTAAGTGGCTGCTTACTAATCTGAGCTCTTCCTTTCAGTGGCTCTGTGCCACTTTCCTCTGTCTCTGTGGTTTGTCCAATCTACAGTGCACAAAATTAATTTGCACTTAGGAGTTTTAATGCAATTTAGTAAGACAGGATATTTACTTTTCAAAACGGCTACTATTTATGTATCGGAGTTGCAGTGCTGTCTTACTTCTAAAGCAACAACAAATGCATCTATGGTGATTTCAAAAATATTTTGTGAAAAACATTTCAAGTTTGATACTTTATATATTCACTGACTGACTACAACTTCTTGGGACAATCTTTTAGCATAGTACCCCTCCTGGAGATGTAAGCAAGAGATTTAAAAAAACCAAGTTTCTGAATTAACATATACAAGTTACATCTGCTATAATGAGACTGGCAGGTTGTTCCTGGTTATTTAATGTGCTACCAAAACATGATGTTTTATCAAAGAAAACTAAATCCGGTTTATTTTACTTTACACAATCACTGAAAGCCACAGTTACACTAAATAGAACTTCCATCTGTGTTTGACCTCATAATCAGAAAGAGGGTGGAGAAGACATCGGTCATGGTTTTAGCAAAACAGATACACTAGTGCACTGTAAAGACCCTGGTTATCTTCTATGAGAGAAATAGTACTAGAAGTGTTTACAAATAATTGATGGGTCCATTTCTCCGTGTGCTGGAATTCTACTGAATAAGGGTCGATTTAGTTATGTACAGGTGCATCAAGACTTAAAGCAAACTGGGTCTGAGTGGCGACCCAGCACATCTTAGATTACCTGTGGACAAAGGTGATAGTTAAGTTGGACCACTCTCTGAAGAAAAAAGTTGTTCAGTGGATCCATTTCATTCTCATGTAATCCTGACGTATGGATGACATTCTGATAAGCGAAGTGCCATACATAAAGTTATTGGGAGGGTTTTGCTGGGTTTTGTTTGTTTGTTTGTTTAGCAAGAGAGACCACAGAAGGACACAGAATGATTTTTGTGTGTTGGATTTTTACTCTAGAGTATTTGTGATGTTTTTTCTATTTCTGTTTTTGTAAAAATTGAAAGGAAGCCTTTCTTCAAAATGAAATCTTTCCATTTTGCATTCTAATTAGCCCCTCAGAATGTAATGTATTCTTTAATACAGAATCCATCAATATAGAGCATATTGACTGGAGTGTAAAACAGAACACTTAAAGATTGGATAGGTACTACTCTTGATGTATATACTATGCATTTTAAATCTGTATCAGATGGAAAAAGTAATGTCTAACACTGGGAAGTGTTATACGTAGCTTGTACTTGAAAATTGTCAGAAGACTTCCATAATTGTAATCAGTTGTTGTTCTGATTTGATTTTATGAGAATTTTTTTTATATCAGCAAAGACTTCCGTAGCATGTTCTGATAATGCATGATACAACATGAAAATGGCCAACTTCTTAGCATGTGGGAAGTTACACGCTATTTGCTAACTTAGGAAATGAAAACCAGCTTGCTTCCATACAAGTTAAATGAAAGAGACTTCACTAGAAAAAGTATAGACAAACTTGAGGATTAGTCAGCCCAAATTTATGAGCCACAGTGGAAAATCTGTTAACTGATCCTTTTTATTTAGAATGAAACAACCAACAACAACAGTTATATTTTTCAGTGATGATTCTGCATTTGTGTATTTGTGTGGGTATACATGTATACATACATGTAACAGATACATACACAGCCACAGTCTGTATTGCTGCTTTTTTAGGGATAACTTAGAGCAGTCCTCCATACTCTGCAACGTGGGCTTTTTTTTTCTTTCTCTCTATGAATTCCACGGCTTTCTCTGGATTTTAAAATTGCAACTATGTTTTTCTCCCATAACTGATCTAACTTCTTTATTAACACAAGACAAGTGATGGACATAATGTAACACAGCTGCGTGAGTTTTGTTCAGCTGATGTTTAAAATATGTTTCTTGCTTTCTGTGAGGCCTCAGTTCACATGATAAACACAGATTTTTCAGGGCGGCTAAAAGAGGTCAACCTTAGAATCCATCACTTTCTAAATGCTGCTATTTGTACTGTTCTGAATGATAACTGGGGTGAGTGAGACTGTGTAGAGTATACTCAAAAAATAAAATTTTCAGGACAGACCTCCCCATGGTGGTCAGGGTGTTTCAGCTTTCTTGAAATAAGGATATATTTTTGTTCAGTTTAGAACATCAACAATCCAAGTTTTCCCAATAGTTTCCTATACATTTTACATGATGGCAAAGGGTACAAATAATTTTTTAAATAAATTTTGTATGTCTTCTATCTGAAAGATCGGAATTTGTGTCTGGATATCATTTATGACAGATGAAGAAGGCTTATAAAGGTTTATGTAGCCTAGTCTGTATTTAATTGTTTTTAAAAGTTGTGATTTAAACTCTAGAAATCAATTATTTGTAAAATATGCATTCTATACACCTGCATTCAGACCAATTCCCACAACCAGTCTTGCCTCAGCTTTGTTCTTGTGACCTTGTGAGTAAGCAAGCTGAATCTAACTCAGGTAAGATCCAATATTAGCAGTTATTTTATACGCTCTTTATCCTGAATTTGATGTGACACTATATATAGATTAGTTATTTAATGTGGCTGAGTTATCTGGGGTACATATCCTGTATTAATGGAGCATTTGGGAAGCATTGTACTAAGGGCTGCCAGAAAAGGGCAGCTCTGTGACTCTTTCTTGTTCCTCGGACTCATCCACTACGTTCGTGTGAAGAGCAGATGGCAGCGACTAAGGGCAGTGAAGAACCTCAGTTTATGGCAGCTTTATGAATCCTTCACACTGCTGACCCAGAGCGAAAGGACAGGAACAAAGAGCAGGATATGACACTGCAATTCTATTCATTCCATTTACATTGGCATGAAACGTGAAAAGAACTTGTTATTAACATTTCAGAGCATGCAGATATGTTTTCCAGCCCTTCACTGAACCATTCAGTAACTGGTGATCAAACTTTTTTTTTTTAAAATACTTTGTCATTCCGTGTGCTGAGTAAGTGGTATGGGTAGTTGCAGCTTATTTAGTAAAATGGACTTGGATATTTCTCGCCTCTAGATGTTCATCTTGGGTTGGTTTTTGCAGCATCATAGTGTTATTGACCTTCACTTGATACTAGTTTGAAAGTTCGGAGACTATTTCCAAGCCATCACTGGAGAAATGTAGTTTCTTCCTTCCCAAGTTGTGTGTTAATATTTTAAATTCCTCTTTTCCATACATAACTTTGCATTTAGATTTCATGTGCTCAGATGATCTTATCTGAAGCCTGTCTATGGAATATGTATTGTTTTGAAGTTCACTGTGGGTTTTTTTTTCCTCTACATAGCCTTATTTTTCACACTGACTCACAGCTGTGGAATGTTAGATTTCTAGACCCTTTGTTCCCACTATGCATTGTTCATGATCATGGTTTTTTTTAAAAAAAAAGGAAAAAAAGAAAGCTTCATTTTGAAAATGTCAGCTAACAAATATATGGAACACTTTGAATAATGTATTGTGTTTTTGTTTTGCTTTTGTTCTCTATTTAATCAACCAAACAATAAGTATTGTTTTCTATGTATGATAAATGTATCCTGCAAATAAATTCATTGTTTGATTGTTAATGTGCTTAAATCTGTTTTTAAAAATAAGGTAAGAGTGACATAATTTCTTATTTGTGGCAATTACCGTATTCTCTCATATATTCTCATACTCTTCATATGTAATTTATATTCTCTCTCTGGATACCGACAAAGTACTACAAGGTACCACTATCCTTTTCAGTATCTGATCACCTCCTAAAATTAATAATAACTATCACTTTACTTTCCCTTATTTACCAGCTTATCACAGTAATAGTTTGAGTTATAATAGAAGCACATCCAGACAAACACCTACACGTTGTTCCAGAGCAAAGCTAGCTTCACTTTAATGTGACCAAGGTAGGTAGTGACTGCTGTATAGGAGCACATCCCTTTCTCTTGGCTTAGTTCCCGTGTAGTTCTTCTGTTCTGGAGTTACGGACTTCTGCTAGCTTGGTTTGTAAGATGCCACAGTCAAGGTAAGTGAAACCACCTCTCTGGGTGTGAAGGCCAGTCCTACGTGAAGAACTTAAAAAGTCAGATCTTCGAATGACATTAAGGTGATGTTATTACGTATCACAACCTTTGATTTGTATATACAGGCCAGGCCAGAGCTGGGCACATATCCTGCCTAGTTCTGAGCGAGTTTACTCAGGTATCGAGATGCCATCTGGGGCGTTAGGACAGTGTGACCAGGTTGTGTAGCTTTATTTGAGAATGAAGCTTTATTGCTCTGATTCTTGAGCAAGCTCATCTAGAGTTAGCCAGGTTATTTGTACTGAGAACTAAATTGTCCTTTGTTGCTTTTTGGACAAGCTGTTACTTTATACAAGTGGAGCTGTTTCAGCAAGCATGGCTTTGTTCCCAGATAAAAGATTACCATGAGAAATAGGCACAGAGCACAGATTGGACACATTGGTAGGATTTCCCAGATAGGTCGCTATGCAATTTTCTGAATACTTGCATGAGGAGATGGCTTTTTTTTTTTTCCCCTTTTTCTTACCCACGTTAAAGGTAGAGACAATAGTTTATTTTTTCTGAAGCATTTAAGCTTCTAGGAGGGTCCTGAGGTTTTTCAGTTGATTTTGAAAATGTTATCCCTTATTCTGGTCATGTATGTTCTGTAGTCTAGAATAAAATCAGTGATGTCTTAATGTCATCTTGAGGAATGTTGCCTTAATCACTAATATAATATCAGGATAAGATTTAAAAAGAAATACTGTATTTATGAGTCTTACTGCTGGTAACTTTATAAGAAGGCTTAATATAATTCTTCCTCTGATTATACTAGTTTGAATTGCCAAGCAGAAGCATTCCTAAACATCTTTAGTAGATCTGTATGCATTGAACTCACTTATTTAAATCTTATTGAAGATTTTTATGAGCTTTTGATGTGAACTAGCCAATGAAATAGAATTTAAGGTTTGATTCTAATCTTATGGTCGTAAGCTGAGATAATCCACAGCATTCGTGAGGACTAAGCAGCAGTCACCCAGATTTCTACTAACTTTTTTTCCCCTTTTTTTGCCTCAGACAGATGTGGGTCTGGTGGTTACTTTGATGCTTTTAAGGCTGCAGTGTTGTTGAAATAGAATTGGACGTTCTTACCAAGTATGCGTCTTGTTCTCTACATTTCTGATTAATTCTACCTCCTTTTAGTTCTTTGCAAATATAGTAGTGGCTGAATACTATGTAACCGCCACTTCTGACAGTCCTGAAAACACATGGTTGTACATCCTTTTTCATTTCCCCTGAAAGGAGTCTTTCAAACCAAAAGAAATACTTTTCTCTTTTTTTTTTTTTTTTTTAGATGTCATCCTTTTTACTTGCTATTGTATTATGAAAGCCTCTGTATCTTTTTCTCTTTCACAGCTCTTGTGAGGATCTCTATCAAAATATTAACAGATATTTTTAAAGTGTAAATTCCTCTAAGCCTACTGAATTTGGTTCAGTTACCCACATAGGCATCTAGTGTGGTCTGAGATATCCTAAGGTGTTCTTAGGTTAATAATCTGACTTGGAACAACATTTAGAAACTCCTCCCTCACTTGTCTCCATTTGTCTCCTGTTGGTTTAGGTCTTAGGGTTTCTAAGACCTACGCATGGGGCTGGCAGGTGTGGGTGAGGCCCTATAGGAGATCAAAGACATTCTGGACCAGCAGCTGGATACTAGGAGGGGTACCTGAGGGCGTTTTTTATCACACCAGATGCTTATATGTGGGCAAAAAATCAAGCCTGACTGACTCCTTTTCTTTCCTTGCATTTCTTTTCTTTTTGACTCATGAATTAAAGTGGAATATGAGGCTTTTTGAGTGAGTTTTATTTCACATAAAAACACATCTAAGCTTTTCTGTTTGTGCATAATAGTGCTATACAGGCTGTTTTATAAAAGTTAGGCTAGCAGAATACATGCATTGCCCTCCTGCTCTGGACTTTAGGTCTGGAAGCAGCAGAAATGAGTATTGCTGCCTTATCTACAGCAAGAAAAGGGAAGGCTTATTTTATAAGGAAAATGCCATCTGTCTCCAGGTGTGGAGCGGTGGTAGCAGCAGTGTGCAGATTGACAGGAAGCGATGGAGAGGCACCAGGTGGAGACAAGGCTGCATGAGGGGACTATGGTCATCTTGGCCAACTGCCACAATTGTCTACTTGACTCGTTTTTCCCTTGCAGGAGAAAAGAAGTGGTGAGACTGAGAGTTAGGAACGGGATAAAATCAGGGAAGGGACATGATAGAGAGAGGTGGTTTGTTCATTTACAGAATCTTTAAATCAGAAAGAGAGCCTGTATGCTTTATAAGTGGAGATATAAGTGCTGTTTAGTAACTCCACGATAAGCATTTTTACTACTTTTTTTTTTTCTTGAAGCATTTATAGAGCTCACCTGCAAATAAAACTAACAAACTTCCATCATTGGTAGAAACATCCCGTGTGGTAAGATCAGAGAGGCAATAAAAGCCTGTCCTTCTAGATAGCAGTTCAGGGCATTTAGACCTCGGAGTCGTGTCCCTCTCCCTGTTTAAGGATCGGGTCTGATCTCTGATCTTACTTTCAGTTAGTCTGGATGCGAAGTCAGAACTTTTCTCCTGTTTCCACATTCCCTCCTCAGCATGAGTTGACCTCACAGATGCAATTATTAAGAAAAATTAATCAATCCATTTTTGTAGTGTTTTGCCCCTTGGCGTTGTTTTCATTCCTGCAGCTATTTGAATAACTAG
>NW_009225347.1:20433-37438 GCF_000690835.1 Fulmarus glacialis
AACCACCTGTATCTCTCTCATCGCTGCAAAATCAACAAAGCCGGATTATGAACGTGCATTATAAACCACAAATTCCTGGGTACTTACCACTGGTTATACCAATAAACATTTTTTTTTTTTTCACTGCAACTGTTTACTGCTCTTTATTAGATGGTTGAATTTATTCCCTGGAAATGTTCTGTGAGGCGCTTGCAACACTCAACGTGCTGCAACGCTGAAGGAAAAAATGGGCAAAACAAAACTTGTATGCTTTTTACAACTACACAAAATTCCCTGTTTCATTTACCGGTCTGGTGTGGATAAGTTAGTAGTCATATATGAAGGTTATTTTTCCAGCATTTACTTTCAAAGTAACTCCTAGGGAGAGCACTTCAGTAGTTAAACTAACTGGCCTTTGCATACCACTTTAACTACAATTAAATATAACTGAACCAGAAGTAAAACCATTACTGAAATAGTTGTGAAAACTTTAACGTATTATCAAGAAGTATTTTTTCATAAACGTGCAGAAACCTATTGTTCACTTGAGACTTTACCTAACTGAGAACTGCACAATTTTTTTAACCTTTATTTTTTATCTTGACATGAAAATACCAAAAGCAATTGTGAAGAAAACGTCTCAGCTTTCACTCACAGGGTTACTTAGAGGGGATTGCTTTTAGCATGTGCAAATGATGGTGTAAAAATTAAACTGTATCATTTAACAATGTGATATTAAATGTGATAGTAAATGTGATAAATTACTCTGTTCTCATATATGTGATTCCCCAGTTCATTTCCCATGCTCTATACTAGGTCAAATGCAAGTGCAATGAGGATTATTTGCCTGAGCTTTTATAGCTGTACAGTGTACCTGAAGACATTAAGGTTGCAGCCAAACCAGGAGTCCAGGTTTGGTGAACTTAGTTCATCATAGTAACAAGCAAAAAAAATCTAGATAGCGAAGGTAGCTGATTAAGGAGTCATGAAACCAAACTTGTCATGCTCTGGTGTAAAATAGCGAAAAGAATCCAGAAAATGAATGGTCATGCGGGTTTAAGAAATAATAATTTTTATTATTAATTACAAATAAGAAAATAACTTGAAAAAATGCCCCTTAAATGAAAGCCCTCTTCTAGATCAAAAGTGTGCTTTGAAATGCAAAATAAACCTCTTTTCTTCTGCCATGGGTTTGTGTATACACACAGGTGCTAATTTGATAAGGACTTGGTTAACTTCCGCTGACCTGAACTATCGTCAGCTTAGATAAAAATAATGATTTAGTGGCCTTAGAAAGCTGCGAAACATGTAGGCTGTAGCTGCAGTGAAGGAAACTGAAGTGCCATTGTCAGATCTATTAAATAAGAGCTTGCAGTGACGAAAAGTGGTTTAGCAGCTCCGTATGGGCCTAGGATGTGAGACCACCCGGCGGGATAGGTGGCCTCCTGTGCTACACCTTCCCCCCGAGACCTGCAGCAGCCTCTTAGGGCCAGGCTCAGAAAGGCACCTGCAGTCCTAAGGAGGGACCTAGGCCAGTGGAGCTCACTAAGCTCTGCAGTTAGGATCTTACTTACCCTGAGGTCAATAGGCCTCCAAAATTAGCTCAGATTTTTACTCAAAGTAGCCCTGAAGTCTTCTTCTGCACACGCCCAGCCCTGCCGCCGCAGAAGAGCTCCCGCACGACGTCCAGGCTGGGGTCTGGCAATGACGCCTGCTGTTCCTCTTGCCCGAGAGGCTCAGTCGAGCACCTGGTCTCAGCGTGGAAGTTTTAAATCAAGCATCCCACAAAATGCAGCAGGGGTTACTTCTGTCTTTGAAAATGCTGTGTGCACAGGTGGGAGCAGGATACGGCAGATGGGAAACATTCTGGACACAATCCAATGTCTATTCAGAGAACCACTGTCCAGACTGTTGATGTAATACTATAGGTGAACTAGAGGTCTTGGCCAGGACCTACTTACAATCTCCAGGACAGAGCCACGATGTTTCCAGGAATGTTTTAAATTGTGTCTTTTGGTTGTTGGGGTTTTTTAATCTTTGCTGTATTTGTTTTGGAGCATAAGGAATTTGGTATCCAGGGCCATTAATTCTAATATCATGCAGCAGCCGTGTGGGGATGCGTACAAACCATGTATGAATGAGCTGTTTTCCTGCTGGAGAGGAATGTTAAAGAGATACTGTGAATTTTAAGCTTTGGGGAAAAGACAACTATTATTTTAAAGAATAAAAGTGCTTTGAAATCTGAATAGCTGTTCTGCTTTTCTACAGTATTTGCTGAAATACCTTTTCTATGTTTAAAAAAACATAAATCTAACTTCATTCACAGCTTAGGAAGGGTACTGCTTTGGAGATGGAAGCTTATGAACAAAGGAGCTTTGAAATGGGCTGTCTCCTCTTCAACCGCTCCAAATGTTTGACCTTGATGTGTCATTGAGAAGAAACTGTAGCAAGCTTGTTGCTGATAAAAGCTTGCTGTTCTCCCACCATAAGGAAATTCATCTGTCTTAAGAAGAGCTTAAATTATTAGTCAGTCGGGCATCTGAAATCAGAAATTTCTGCTGGTGCACCCCAGGCTTTGGAATGCTGTCCTATGAAATCTAACACTGCAGCGAGACAATTAGACCTGATATCTGAAAATCCTAGGTCCAAATTAAACTGAGCCCATAAAGTAATTGTTGAATATGATGTTCACATGAAAACAGAGCCAAATTATGCATGAGTAATAAGGCTGTTATCAATATGAAAATATAGAGGACTCCTTTCTTCCACCCTTATTCACCACAGACATGATCTGGCTACGCTGACATCAGCGGGAAACGTCCCATCCCTATATGGAGTGGAATATCAAGTATTAAAGAAATAGTGGAATAAGGTGACATCACCTTGGAAACATTGATAGAAATGGACCTGCCGAGGTAGGAAAACAGTTTTCTTGCCCCAGTTTCTTCAATCTGTAGAATGAAGCAAGGGCTTTCCTTATAGTTATAGTTATAGTTAATGTGTTTTGCAAAGCCCCTTACTTTGCATAGTGTAAGACACAGGCCTATTCTTCTAAGTAGATCTTGTAAAAGTTATGTAGCAAAAGTTATTGTAAAAGGATGTAGCAATCAAATGGAATCCAAGTTTTCTCTGCTTTGGACTGTAACAAGCTTTCAAGGCTGCTGGTCGATTGAACAGGGTGCTGCTATGAGGGGAGGAATTCAGGGATTCATCCCCACCTAGCTTGAGTCACTTGCTTTAGGCATTTGGATAGTCATCTTTTCCTCTCTCTACAGTCAATAAAGAGAGAGATACCACCACAGATAGCCATCTGAGGAGCGATCACGCTGTGCGGCTGCTTCTCATCCAAAGTACTATAGACGCAGCCTAGCTATGCAGCCTAGGTACAGCCCGCCCCACAGCCATGTTGAAGAAGGAATTCATAAATAGGATTGCTCAGGGCACCTAGACAGGCAGTATATAGTGTAACGGGATAAAACAGTACCCCACAAAAAACATATAAGCAATGTGAAACCAATGAGTATTACATTGCCTTGTTTCTTCTTTCTTTCTTTGGTCCATGGCACGCTAATGAATAAAAAGGTTGGTATGAATAAATACCGGTTTGTGGCCGATTCCCTTACTCAAAAGGTCTTTATTCATGCACACCACATTCCTCTAAAGAATGTTTTAGAACAGGTTCTAAAAATTGTAAGTATTGGTCTGAATCATTCCCGATTTTAAAATATTTTGGTCTAGTAAAAGAATATCACTTTTTATATATATATGTGTCATTAAGATCACTGAAACATGACGATGAACAACTTGTAATTGCTAGGTATCTGGCACTATCAATCTCTTCTTATTTTTAAAGGAAAAATGACATTAAAATGAGTCAGCAAAGTAGACAATAGTGCTTAAAAATATTGATGACGAAGGTAGCATTTTAGAAATCAACCTAGCTAGGATGGGCTTAGAAATAAGCCAAATGTACGCTTAAAGACAGGGATTCTCAGTTATATGTGTGGCCTCAAATGGCTCCTTTCCACCTTCCACACTGTACATCTCTGCTGTAGTTGTAAATAATTACATTTTTACCTACAGAATTGTTCACTAGCCTTTTCTCCGTCTTTCTGCCAAGACCAAGGCTGAGGATTGGAAAGCCAATTAGAAAGACATCTTCCCTGTCTGATTGCCACTGAGCTGATTACCACTACCACATTCATTACCAGTTTCACACTCAATTCACAACCTGTATTTCTTCTACCTCCTGCCTTGCCCAGCACCTCCCTCACCTCCCCATCTTGACTTCACTTTCTCACTAAAAAATCCAGAACCACTTTGCAGAGTTATTAGTTTCTGCCTGCCTTTGTTTTGTCAGTGAAAACATGTTCTTTAAATGAAAAAGTGAGAATTTCTCGGCAAGCCATTCCTATGCAGTCAGGAGGAAGGAAAGGAGGAGAAAGGCATCTGTGTGTTTTATTCTTGATTTAGCTGAGAACTTAATTAGCAAATACATTTGTCAACCTTTCTGTTATTTACATCTCTTTAAAATAAATTACTGTGGTGATATAATTGAGAAGGACTGTTTATAGAATTATGACTCCCTACCTAATTATGTTCAGTTTGCCAGCTGTGCCATCTATTTGAAGGGCTGCACTTCTGGCTGGGGATTATTAGCAGCTTATATATGCCAGGTTATATACTTTCATACAATCCATTGCTTAATGCTTTATCTCCCTTGAGGGCATTAGAGATGTTAGGGTGAAACCTGGATTCATGTTGAAGGGTAATTTGCTTTAGGAAGAAAGAGGGTTTTTTACAGTGAATAAGCATTACATGCATCATATAAAGATGTGGCCAAGATTCTGGAAAGTGACTACTGAATCTGGGTACGTTTTTAAGATTCCCATTCTAAAGGATTTACTTTTCCAATGCAACAGAGCAGAAAATCAAGTCCTTTAAAAAGAGCCGACTTGCACACCAGAAACATTGCTTACTACATATTAACATTTGTGTTTGTATCTGTACTCAGATACACAAACATTTGTGTTTGTATCTGTGAATGTTTGTGATTTACTTCTCACTGAAAGAAAAAAGAAAAAGGCTGGAAAACCTGAAAACAGTTGCCAATAAGGGCACTGACCATATTGTTACATACAATCACAACAGCTTCCTGGACAGCTGAAATAATAGCAGCCTGTTTTAGTGCCCTTGAACCAGTTCCTACTGTTTGAATGCACTTCACAGTAAAGCCTGCAATACAACTGTCATCAAAATCAGCAGTAGCTTAGTTGTGACACCGCATAACTACGGCAGATGCTGAGAAAATCTCCACATCTGCCCAGGCTTGGTTTGGCTTCTAGGAGAACCGGGGACATTACAGTCCAAGTCGCAGAATATCTCCACTATTACAAATGGGACTAAGTTTTACAAGGTCTGGATTAAACTCGGCTCAGCCACTGTAAAACAGGAGCAAAGATGTTTTGTTGATCCCTTTTATTGTCAGTATTTGGATTGTAAATTCTCTGTGTAGAAACCCTCTCTTCTGAGTGCAGTGATGTGAGGTTGTAATTCAGCTTGGAGAGGGGGGCCTCCAGGTATTGATAAAAGGATGGTTTGAGAGTCGTGTGCACTGAAAAGACTGGCTTCCAGAAAAGAGATACCAGCTCTTAAACATGATCTCTGTCACACAGTCCAAACCCGAACAGCAGTATGCTTTTTGAAAACTAATTCAGCCAAGAAGTCAGCAACAGTGCAGGCAGAGCAAGAAAAAGAGGTTGTAAACATCAGAGAAGTCAGAAACTGAGGGAATGAACATCATACAAAGGACTCGCAGCAGGAGAGGATGCAAATGACGAGTATCAAACAGAATAAAGTATGGCTTAGGAAAAGAAGAGGAAAGGAAGAAAGATCTGAGAACAAACAGTGCTTCATTCAGAGCAGGTTGCGCAAGTGACTGCGCAGTTTGAACGGGAAGACAGAGAAAGCTCCACTAACAGACAAAGATGCTAAGACGAATGAAAGGTAATAAGGTGATTAGGTATCAAAGAGCTATAGACAGAAGCAGGGCTGGAGTAGCAGGCGGCAAATGAAAAACCAAGCTGACGGAGTGGAAATAATTGGGAGAGCATTAAGGCAGGAGGCCTCCAGTCAGTGAAGATGTTAAGTGATGATCATGCAAAAGAAAGAAGAGAGAACGGAACTGAGAAAACGGGATGTTCAGAGGGGGAATGGGAGAGGTGACTGGGGCTTGAAACTGCAGAATGGATGTAAGGATTAAGGAAAGGTCATATAGATAGGCATTGCTTCTCCTTCATTCAGAGGTACCTCATCTTTTTTGTCTTTTTATCTCCCTATCTTGTTAGTTAGACAGCACTTTTGTATTTACACCACAGCTGCATTACTTTTTTTTAACAGTTGTTATTTCAAGCAGCTTGCAATAAGTTCCCTTAGGGGAGGTTTAAAGTTTTATAGCAGCCTTTTACCTACCCACCACCTCTTCTCAAGCAACTTCCAGTTCATTCCTGCCATGACTGAAATGCCGCATGATAGCATCTTTGCAAAGCCTACAGAAGCAGGATAGGGCCAAAAGCATCTTACTGCTTCTCAGTTTGCATTTTCTTAAAGTCAGTTTAATCCCACATATTTAGTGCTGTAAGCAAGCAATTTCACAAAATTAAATAGGAATTTCCCTATGCGTTTATGACATAGCAGTGATGATAGATTTTTGTTTGCAGTTAAATATTTCCCTGCGGTGTTTACTGATTAAACATTGAAGGCACACAGGGCAAGTGATTGTGGGTTTGACTGAAAGCCAGCTGAAGAGAGAAAATTTCATTGATTCAGCTGCGTTTTAGAATTGATAAAACCAGTCCAGAGACTGATTTGCGAATAAATGTGTGCATTTCACTAGTACATTGGAAGTGGGAACTCTTGCTTTTGTGGACAAGAACATTTACAAGACATTTACCTCCTAACCAGTTCAGAGCTCTGAAGAGTTGTGTTCTACAGAAGGATATACTGTAAATGTGTTACTTGGGTCACCATTCAGACAGACTGCATATAATCCAGGCAATGAAATATGCCATGCGTGATGTATGTCATACGAATAGGACTGGTCTGCCAATAACACATGTGCTATCCCTTAAAGTTAGGTTCCATGAATTATTACAAAAGTAGAAGTGAGGTTCACTAACAGAAGTATGCCTAAAGCTAATGCTACTGACAACATATAATTTGACTAGAAATATTACCTACAAGCAGAAAACTATGGTCTCTCTCCCATCAAAAAGTACCATTTTGGTTCTGAATAAAACGTATGCAAAAAAAAATTTTTATGTCTATTTACCTTGATATTATCCATGAATGAGAAAGAAAAACAATAGGAAAATGAAAAACAATAGGAAAGTAAAGCCAATTTGTTGCCAAGTGGTCAGTAATCTAATCAGTCCTATATGCGTAGTAATAATAGACTTGCTCTCTTGTCAAGAAATTTAAGAAACTATAAGAGTCCCTCAGGTTTACCCTGCAAAATCATAATCGTATGGTCTCATAACTGGAAGGAGGGATCCAACAGTAGGAATGCTGACACGAACATATTTTCAGGGAAGCTGAATACTTAAAGAGTAAGGTGCTTACTAGTATTTCCTCCGACCACCTTGGCTCCTGCAACTCTATTGTGGCTCCTCCCGGCGTGATCCTATGGAGCTTGTTTCAATACCATTAGAAAGCGCTGCAGCAAATAACGTTTCTGCAGAGCAGATAGGCGTGAGGCGCTCCGACATCGTTACTCATGTCTGGTTTATGACAGGATAAGCTTTTATCTCTTAGGGCCAGGTCTTTTAATCCAGCTGAATAGTTTCAATGCAGGACAGCGTGTGGGAAAGCAGAGTTGTATGCTGCTTCTACACTCTTACAGTGCTGGAGCCAGCAAAGGCTCCACGGTAAGTCTGGCTGCACTTAACTGCCCATAACACAAAGGACAATTGGTCTCATCTGCCAGGAAAGCACTGGATTCCTTGTGTCAGCAACTCTCAGTGGCGTGGTGTAACCATGTCAGAGTGTAATAAAATCTGTGGAAAAGATTTCCGAAAGAATGGAGCCAGGCAACTACATCATTTTGTTCCAAAAAGTCTGTATGACATATTGGCTAAAGTTAAGTTTTATGGCTTTGTTTGACATAGTCAAAAGCGGTTGTCACGCCGAAAATGTATCTTGTCTTTTCCTGAACTATTTTTATTGCAAAATCTGTTATTCATCATAAGTTGGTCAAAAACCAAATTAATACACTTTCACATTAGCTCTCACACACTTCCTAAGCAAACAGTAAAAGTTAAAGGCTGGCAGTTCAGTATTGTTTATTGTTACATGGGGCTGTGTTAGTTTGAGTATGTGATGAAGAGAAATACAATAGTGTATACTTTAAAACAGGAATCAAGAAGAAAACATAATCCAGAAGTTTCGTTTCAGCATTCTCAAATGTCTTTTCAAGTCAACGTCTTTTGGCATCGTGTGGACTTGGCGAGATACCAACTTGAGCTCTTTTGGCACAACAAGACACAGTATTGTAGACTATGATAGATGTAGCCCTTGAAAACAGGGCAAAACAGAGAAGAAGTAAGGAAGAAGTGAGCACTCAGAACAGAGCAGCTTGTTGCTTGAATTCATCAGAGCACAAACTCAATGCCACCATATCACTGCCTAGATCAGAAGAGAGACCTAACCGTGATTTTTAATACCCCGCAAGTATGACAATACATTCTTTTCCTCTTACAACTGAACCCCTGCATAGTAACAATTGCAACAAACACTGGAAGCATAGGAGCCTGACCAAACTAAATTACCCACCATTTGCTTTAGGTCATAAAAGCAACCTTTCTATCAAGATTTAATTGAAAAATTAAAATGTTTCCACATCAGAAATTCTAAGGAGACTATTTGTAATTTTGCATGTCATGCTAATAAAGTTGGGATTGGGGAATTACAGGAAATAAAATAGCTACTTGCTCTTTTCAGGATTCATATACTCACAAAAGACTCTGAATTAATAAACTTTAAAAAAGAAAACACAGTTTTATGTTATTGCATAAGATATTTGAAGTCCTTAAACTAGAGAGCCCTGTATGAATAGCCTTCCTTTATGTAGCCGAGCAATCTTACACCTTTGTTTATCGAAGCAACTGGCATCTTCATCGCCTTTACTTTGACATAACTCTCATCAAGGGAGTTTTTTTTCTTCTAATTGTCCAGACAGAGGAAATGAATGATGTTTTGATTTTTGTAAAAGAAATTCTTTTGCTCTGTCTCTTTTTGGAAGTCTGCATTTCTCTCACCATTTTCAGCCTAAAAGTCAAAATAGAAATGGTACCCAAAATTCCTGCCTTTGAAAATTATACTCAGGTGTTACCAGTACAATGTAGCTGCAGTTTCTATTGGAAGTCCCTTTAAGTATCTGAACATCTTGCCTCTCAAGATTTTCACCTCTCACCTCTTTGAAGAAAACCTTCCAGAATTCTGATGCTGGGAAGAAAAAAAAGTTGCATTTGAACTCTGCATATGGTAAGTATTCCTATCTGATTAATTTTCTGATTTTCTTGTGTTATAGGTTAATGTTGCTGGCAATAGTAGTCATTCTCTAAGTGTTGCAGCCAAAACCTCTAAGCAAAATACTTGTTATCTTTTGAACAACCGCTCGATCATTAACATTAGCTACACACATCATTTTCTGTTCATCAGAAGTTCTTTCAGTTCAAAATTAACTATCAGAGTAATGAAGAAAAACTAAAAAAAAAAAAAAAGAAGACGAAATTTCTTAACCTAATGGTTAAATAACTGGAGAATGTGATAAAGACTGTCTGAGGAATTATTCAGATAATGTAAGGCAAGTAATAAAGAAGCATTATGGAAAATTTATGTAGAATATCAAATAAACTGTTCACAACAGAAATGTATAGTTAGCTGTTGAATTTGTATTTTTAAAAATGTCACAGCTGAAACAGTTTCTGTCCTCATGGGTTTACAAACTATTAGAGAAAGAAAGTACTGTTACCACCACTTTTCAGACAGGTTCTAAGTTATCCAAAGTGGAATAATCAGTAGCACTTTAAGAATTAAAACACTGATCTCCCGACTTCTGACCTACTGCTCTAATTAGAAGACATTTCTTTCTCTTAAAGTATCAACTGAGACATTTTAGTAAAGACTGAGCTGGCACCAGTGAGGCCCAAACTCCACAATCAAGTATATGTTATTTGACAAACTTCTGGGTTGCAAGGACACGTCAGTTTTCTGATATTTAAGACAACAGGCTATTTTGGGCTGAAAATTTTTATGTCAATTCCAAAAGTCACTGTGCTGTAATTAGTGCCAACCATCACTTTATTGAGTTCTGGTGAAGTTTTGGTATCAGACTACAATACATTAATATTTTACCTTATCAATAGGTTTAGTATTTTCATGTAAGTTTTGGAGGATTAACTACATTTTTGTCTGTTTCTCCAAATTTGGTCTATTCACTGTAGCTCTAATTGTGAAAGTATTTAGGTGAGCTATAGATCAATCACTTTGGATTATATTCTTGACTCTACATTTTGATTTAATTACCTTGCATTTAAAAATACAGATGTATAATTAGATGTCACCTGACAACGTCTTAGAGGAACTGCCTGTGAATGATCACAAAGTCCTTCACAAAGGCCTTCCAACTTTTTTCTGTGATACCTTTAATAAACCCAAAAATGCTCTGGCAGCCAATAAAATGCGATCATGGCCTGCTGAGTTGATCGGTATTATTGTACTGTATTGTTTTTTCCTTTGGAAAACTCATCTCTCTTTCCTAAGCACATGTTGTTTCTTATTTACAATAGAAAATGAATGGAGAAGTTTGTGCAAAAGTTTCTGCTAAGGAGAAAACTTTTAAAGAGTAATCATGGTTCTAACTCCCCACATGGCAACTCTTATTTCATGTTAAGAGTATCTCTGAATAGAAGGAAATGAATTTAATCTGTGCAAAGCACTCCATTGATGTGGAATTCACCTGAACTGTTCATAGCCAACAGATAGAAGCAGAGCACCTTTTATCTGATCTGTTTTAGACATCTACTGCAGGGTGAGATGAATCACATCTTAAAAATGGCTCTCTGCTGGTTACGAAGGCAGTCAAGACAACCAGATCAAATACAGGCTTCTGGATTGTAGACATCTGAAGTTAGATGAGATGAGCCTCACGCACAGGGCTCGTAGGAGAGCCTGATGTGGAACAGCTGTTCTGCACCGACACTTTGGCCTTTTAGACAGGCACCTTTATTTAATCTGGAAATCCCTTTGAGGAAGAGACCTTCTTTTTACTTGGAATTTGTATTGCACTTGCAACCAAAAGGTTCACTCATGACAGGCAAGATGGTAATACCTCTGCTCATAATAAAAAAGCTGACCTAGTGAACATAAGCTTATACCCCTTACAGAGTTATGACAGCATGTGTGTGACTTAATTGTAGTTAGTACGATTTATCGACATGTATTTAAGCATTTTGTTCATTCTCCTTGGTTTTATATTTTGAATGCAGTTATGTACAATTCTGCCTGGAGAGTTAAATGACCATGTAACAAACAGTGTATTAATCTAATCTTGTCTGCAGTGCATCAAAGACTGAAATTCTGGCTCCCTTTAAGTCAGCAGTAAGTCTGTCTGATTTTGGTGGCAATGGCGTTTCTTGTAAGAAGCCCTGAATCCGTGTGTAATACAGATACGAGAAAAAAATTCACATTATCATTTACCAGCATTTCTCACAGAGTGCACACTGAGGCATCATCACTCAAAAAGGAATTAGAAAAGATAACTAAAAGGAACAACTTTATGAGCAACAGTATTGTATAACATGCATATAAAGTAAGGCATCAGAATTCAATTTTTTCTGTCATGTTCTTTTTGATTGTGAACCACAGGTCCTGTCCTGTAGCTGGGTCTCTAAGTCACCATTTGGGAGTGGTTAAGATATTCTAACAAGCTGATGCAGCTATCAAACATAACTTCCATAGCTTAGGTCATAAAGGAAGGCTAGTACTAGCAAGCCCTATCGATGTCTGAAGAGGTATATCTGGTCTATGTGACAGGCACGACAAAGAAGGTGTACGAGCCAGGCAACCCCTTTGGTTGTTATTCAAGATAATGATCATCTGATGTGGGATTGGGATCACCTGACGAGCTGGCAATGGGATCAGATGATGACTGAGGATGAAGAGGGAGTGGAGGAGGTCACCTGATAAAAGTTATAAAAAGGTTTCTCAGGGGCTATTTTCAAACACCAAAAGGGACTCCTTATAGCATGTAGCTGTTCTGAGAGATGACACAGGTGTTAAGGAAAAGCTTGACTGCGTTTTGCTGCATCATGTGATGGGTTCACGGGCGAGATTGTGGTTGGGGTGGAACAGCAGTGTTCATCTAGCCTTTCCTTGTATTTGGTTTGGGGGTGAGGAAATATGAGTTGGGATTCTGGGGAATTCTGTTGTATGGTCAAACATCTATAGAGAAACATAGAAAGAAACTCTGTCAGGCCTGTGGTGTTTTGGCAGTTAGGAGAAAAAAAACCCAACTCCCAAAACCCCCACTATGTGAGGTTAGAGGTACGACCCTGGGCTAAGCTTAGAGGATGCTGGTGGGGAGGCAAAGGTAAGGAACAGTCTCTCAGTGGTTTCCATGGCTACTTCTCAGTGTTATCAAAATGATTTGTTAGTTTCTGTCAAGCTTGAAACCTGATTAGTGAGTGTGCTAACACAAGTAGGGTGTCCCTGAAGAAGGAGTGCAGGGTGACTAGGATCCTGGGGCCACTGGACCTGAGGTCTTCACCTCCCTGGTAAATAACCTCTGCTCAAAAAAGACGGACAGAGTCTATTTGGATCAAAGGAAATCCCATTGTAAGGGTTCAAATGTAGCACTCTGGCTGAAATCCAGCAGAGTGCTCTCAAAAAGCAGAGAGTATAATAGCTGCTATAATTTATGGTAGCACTTATTTAAGCAATTAACTCTTATCTGAGTTTGCTAAAACTTCCTGAAATTGTTCTCTTGTTCTGTGAGAAGCCTTACATGCTATGACATAATTTGACTCTCCAGGGTTCTTGTTCGCAGAACTTAAAAAAAAAGATTAAAAAAATCCTTACTCATCTTGTAATCTACTTGAATGTGTTTCCTTGTTCAACTCAATATCCTTGTTTTTAAAGTTAGAGATTTTTTTTCACGGTTTCCAGTAAGATGTAGGCTCTACACTGCCTAAATGTAATTTGAAAGAGACAGTTTGCTATCTTTTTTTTTAAGTCTCCAGAACAATGCCCCAGCAAGTCTATATATTTGAGCATCCAAGAAGAGGGAGATAAATTGTATTTGTTTTAGTAAACAGTAACATGCTCAGACACAAAAGTAGAAATAAGAATGAAAGAAGTAAATTCATTAGAATACTGAGTTGTAGTTTTCTTACCTGTATTAAACAGATATTCACCTCTAGAAAACATTAATTTGTCTTATATAAGATACACTGTTTTGCAAAGAGGTGAACTTCATCTTTGGTCATAATTGTGGTACCACATTCTTACCTCAAATCATTTTCTAAGAACAACCACTAACTCACAAGACCCTTTTTTTCCCCATAATACTTTTCTAAAATGAAGTATTATCTTCCCTCTCCTACACCTCCAAGTTTACCACGACTTCTATCAATTATAAGCAAATATTAAAGGACTAGAGCTGTGTTTGAAGAAAAAAAAAAACGCCTGGGAAAAAAACTAACCCAATATGATGCATAAACAGGGAAGGTGTTGAAACTACTTCCAAGTGTCTGCATCTAACCCTCTGTGTCAAACTCTAACCCTCTTTTGTTTGCAGCCCCTGCTTTTCCCATTTTGGTACTATCTTCTAGCAGTCTATGCTTCAGCATAGGGCTACATGTTTGCACATGTTATGCTGCTTATTTAACAGTACTGTATAAATGCCTCTGCTTAGCATAAATTGATTATGTTTAACAATACTTTGAATATACAGAATCAGGCATGAGGAGAGAACCTCTGTGTGTGCACGTATCTTAAATAGGTATGTTTGATTTCAAAGTTCTAATTAGCATTGCGAGATGACCACATAATTCATGAGTGACAAAGCCATGAGATATACAGGTACTCCTAAACAAGTGCTAACACAACCTTTGTGAACTCCTGTCTCAAATGTGTCATCACTTTAGAAACTTGTTTAGCCATTCAGGAAAGAAAGGTTACTAACGTCAAGCAATCCTAGTGCACCCTAAGTAGGCCTCAGAAAGACCTGAAGTTTGCTGAAAAGGTCATAAACATGAGGAAAAAATCTTCTTGTTAAAGGACATTTCTTAGGGGTCCGTGAGACTTCCTGAGTTTTAACTTCCTCATGGTTTTAACCTCCTGAGGCGAACTTTGGATCGTGGCACTTGTAGCTGAAATATTTTCAGACCAATGCACACAGGTGGATGTAGCCAGGGAAGATGAACTGGGAGCCTGTGGTTAGAAATGCTATTACACTCTGCTTGAAAAACCTTGAGACTTGGAACACTTGGTATTTCAGTTCACCATGGACCTGTACAGAGAACAGAGGTGATGCAGGCTAAAACACACCTCTAGTGTAGGTTGTTGCATACCATGCACGGCCTTTGTCCCAACTTTTTTCCAGTGCAAGATTGTTCCCGTCAGCCTGTGTCTTTTAACTAATCTGTCCAATCTACCTGTAGAGGGTAGGGCCTCTGCCTTGCTTTTCAGCACAAAGCTTCCCATAACTCGGCAAACACCAGTGTGTCAACCTTTTTTTCACCGTTGCACCCACTTTTGCAGTCTCCACTGGTTTCAAAATATGCACGTAATCTTACACTGAATAAACTCTTTCCATATAGCTTGTGCTAATCTTAACAATATGATGTCATCCAAACTCCACAGCATTTGTGAAACATGTTTTAATATTCCAGCTCTTTTGATCTCGTCTCATAAATCAATCCCTCCATCTCTTTAATTATTTTAATTGCTCTTCTTTAAATTCCCTTCAGTGTAATTTTCTAACAGGAAGATTCCCAAAAATATCCCAGGCATGACCTAGTTAAGTAGTATGCACAGGGTAGTCATGCCAAAGAAGCGGAAGAGAAAGTCTATTAGTTCCTTCCTCAGTGATGGGATCCTTCACATGGAGGCTTAAATTCTGTGGGCTTTGTTATTACGCTGTTCTGTAAGACCATATGTAATTTACTGTCCACTTTCACTCCTACATGTTGATATTGCAGATTTCTTCCTCTTGTTGAATGTTTTCCTACAGCTCTACCAATGTTTCCAAGACGAACCTCTTCTTTTCCACCCTTATTCCTTTTTTGAATTTGTTCATGCTGTTTTGCCAGCTTTCCCAGCTCCACCTAGCCTCACGAACAGCTGTGAAAGCCATTTATGGCTAATAACTGTCCTTTAAGTCAAAGTTTAAGAAAGAAAGGCTTCATACTGTTCACTGAAATAACCCATTAGCCTTTTCAGCTCTTCAGTTGAAGTCCACTACTAATCCATAAAATTCCCATCCATATGAAAAAGGACATGGTAAGACGACTGTTCTGTTTCTTTTTTCCATAGCAAATTTAATTAAAAAGATGATGCTCCACCCCTCTTCAAGTGCCAGTCTGGAATGGTCGGCCTTAAGTAGCAAAACTAATGCCAGGAAAAGATTTCCATGACAAATTGGTGTTCTTTTTTTTTTCCTGTAAGCCCAGCAAAGCTGCTCATGTGTATATAAGGGCATAATTTAGCTAGGCACCTGGCACGTATGAACAAATACAATTGAAGGTACCTAGGTGACAACATCACTATTACCTTCTTCCAACTATTCCACAACGGAAAGATAATGTAATAGGTTGAATGGAACAAAAGGCATTGGTTAGTTCCTTGCTGCCACTGAAGTTTAAGACAGCAAAAAACAATCCAGTAAGCTCCTTTATGTAATGAGGTAACTGAAACAACTGCAGCCGCCATAAACAAAGGTGAGAGACATAAGAGATCATAAAGTACAGGGATTTTCCTAGCTGTCTTGTGGCAGCTGCATGTCTAAAAAAAACAGCAGAGAGATCAGAGACAGCAGCAAGGACGCACTGATTTTGGGTAAAAAAAAAAAAAAAAAGGCATGGCACTAAGAAAAGTCAGAATACCTGGTGAAATGGCACCAAGGATACCCAATCTACCCCAATAGGACTATGTAATCCCCTATAACATCCAGGACGGGATCAAAGATGTTTAATGGGAACCTGAAGGCCGTACGCTTGGGCTAATCAATCATAAAAAAAAAAGCCTCTCATGGATCGGCTGTGTCAAATGAACACCAGCTGACAAAAGTGCAGTTATTAGACCTGCAGATGTCTATGCCTCTTTTGATGTGTATCTCCAGTGAATGTTTTTGCTTTGCTCAGGATGCGTGTGTGGAATTGTATTCTTCAAAACAAGGATACTGTAAGCTTGCATTGGAAAAACGTTATTGCAACAGAAATAATGATGGTAGTACATTAGATTACACATTAATAATTACTTTGAAACCTCTTCTTTTAATTGTGGAATCACATGAAATCACTGATGCCATGGCATTGTGCAAATTCGATCTCAATCCTGCAAAGAATTTGAAGGAACTGAGAGCTGTAAAACTTGTAGTAACCGACAAAGTTAAACATCAGTCCTATCATTAACCACTTATAGATGCTACGTTTCTGGGTTTGTAACTACACGTGGCTTATGTTATCTGCGGCTTCAGCCCGCTCTTTTACAGTTATCCTTTATATATATATAAAAAAAAGACTTTAAATAAAAGGCTTTGGAGATTCTCTGGTGATGGTCCCTCCAAAGCCATCCGTCAGGGAAAGACAGCAGCCTCCCTGCCCAGCGAGGGCAGCGGGTGACAAGCTCCCCTGCGGCAGCTGAGCAGCCCGGGCGCCGACGCCACCATGGCTGCGGGAAGTCGACCCGTGGCCCAGCGCTGGGACACCATGAAGGGGTTTCCCCGGGCGGGTGGGGGCGTGAATTG
>NW_009225348.1:0-1015 GCF_000690835.1 Fulmarus glacialis
GGGGCGGGCTTTGTTGACATGGCGCTTAAAGGGGCCGCGCGTCCGGTGGGCCCCCGCGGCCCCGTGCTTCCAGGGCCTCCAGCGCCTCGAACCAGTGCTCCCAGTGCTCCCAGTGTCCGGCAACAGTGTTCCCAGTGTTCTGCAGCTGTGTCCCCAGTTCCCTGCACCAGTGCTCCCAGTGCCGCCAACACCAGTGCTCCCAGTGCCCAGCACCAGTGTTCCCAGTGTCCTGCACCAGTATCCCCTGTTCCCTGCACCAGTGCTCCCAGTTACACCAGTCAGGGAAAAGCCTCGTACCCCAGCAGCTCCTGCACCAGTGCTCCCAGTGCCCCCAGTGTCCCCAGCACCACTGCTCCCAGTGCCCAGCACCAGTGCTCAGTGTCCTGCACCAGTGTCCCCTGTTCCCTGCACCAGTGTCCCCAGTTCCTTGCACCAGTGGCCCCCAGTTACACCAGCCAGAGACAAGCCTTGTGCCCTAGCAGCTCCTGCACCAGTGCTTCCAATGCACCCAGCGCACCCAGCACCAGTGCTCCCAGTGCTTCCAGTGCTCCCAGTTACACCAGCCAGAGACAAGCCTTGTGCCCTAGCAGCTCCTGCACCAGTGCTTCCAATGCACCCAGCGCACCCAGCACCAGTGCTCCCAGTGCCCAGCACCAGTGCTCACAGTGTCCTGGCACCAGTGTCCCCTGTTCCCTGCACCAGTGCAGTTCCTTGCACCAGTGGCCCCCAGTTCCCCCAGCCAGAGACAAGCCTTGTGCCCCAGCAGCCCCTGCACCAGTGCTCCCAGTGCTTCCAGTACTCCCAATGCCCAGCATCAGTGCTCCCAGTGTCCCGCAACCACATCCCTGCACCCAGTTCCTTGCACCAGTGGCCTCCAGTTACCCTAGCCCAGCACCAGTGCTCCCAGTGCAGCCAGTGCCCTCAGCACCAGTGCACCCAGTGGCCAGCACCAGTGTTCCCAGTGTCCTGCACCAGTGTGCCCATCGGGGCACCAAACGACGCCCCGGTGCTGCCT
>NW_009225349.1:0-4897 GCF_000690835.1 Fulmarus glacialis
ATATATATATGTATATATATATAAAATGATCAACTTAAGCGATTAATAACACTGTCATATTGGTTTATTCAAGTGTAACCTAGGTTTTATTTAGTGAAAGTCTCCTGGAAATTTATCACAGTGTAATTAAAGTGAAGGAAAGAAAGAAATGCTGAAGGTGGTGATAATGAGTGATCAGGAACATCTGGCAATTATTATTAGCTTTAAAGATTTTGAGCACTTAGTGAGTGTACCCCTTGCTGCTATAAAGCGAAATGAAAAAGTAGGCTCTAAAGGTATGCTGAAAAGTGAAGTAAAAATGCAGATTCTCTTTTCAGCAACTCATTAAAAAATACTGAAGTTGTTTTAAGAATTTCTCCCTAGATACGTGTGAGGAAAAAATAGACCTTGATGTAAATGAGATTCCCTAGAGTCATCATCACTAACAGAGCTAGAGACAAGCCCAGGTGTTTTGGGTTATCAACATGCAGAGAAACTCTTACATTTGTGAACAATGTGCTGAATCATGACTTTATGCTATGTAGTTTTCATCAGTTACACTACAATAAGAAAGACTACAGTCAATAGAAAAGATTACAGTGACCAGTGATAAGTTATGCTGATGATATCCTTCTTTGTTTTCTTAACCAGTTTACTCTCATGATATTCTTTGATATTTTTAACAAAACAGTTCATAAAGCTAACATCACCATTTTTAATATAGATTACAATTTTTTAGTTCACGATTCTTATTTTCTCTCAACAATAGAGATATCACTAAATCCAGTCCACCTCAGGTCAGAATTTGTCAAAGGAAAAACTTCTCAGTTCGCATAATTTAAACCAGATTGGGATTAAAACAGTTTCTTGATGTAGTAACAACATGCAGTTGTTACACCTACAATTTTATAAACACCTTTACCTTATCCAAAATTTATCCCCAAAGGTTCTAATCACACCAAAACACACACACGTGCATACATAGACACACACACACAGAGTTACAAGCATACCTCCTCTCTAGAAGAACAGGTGGATTGCCAGTAAACACCCAACCTTCTGGAAGGGGGTCTGCCCTGCTTGCACACCCCTCCTGTGGCAGATGTCCTTTTGTCCACTTGTTGTCCCTACCCTGCGGGAAGCAGCCACTCTCCGGTGCAGGACCCTCGCGGCATCGGACAGGGATGCTGCTCCCTCGGGCCTGGGCAGGGGCTGTGATGCCGCAGGGTGACTTCTGGCAGTGCCAAATCAGGTTTCACTCCTGTTGTTTCCACTCCAAGGTCTCTTCCTCCCGTTATGAATTTTCATGCTGTTTTTATACTTCTTATCAGGCTAATTCCTTCTTTGTATCAAAAGCCTCGTAATTCTCTGATTGCTTTCTAATCCTGCTGATGGTCGTCTTTCTCTCTAAAATGATCAGCTTTAGGCAAATGGATTCAGACAGTTCTGAGTATTCAATCCAGACATACATACTATTTCTACTCAAATTCTCATTTTACCAGGTTATCCAGGCCAATCATTTGCCAAGGGTGGGCCATACAAGTACCCCACAGAATTTAGCCCTAAAATGTTAACCTCTAAGAACTAGAGAAAGAAAAAGGAGGAAAAGAGAAAATAAGATGTTTTAGATCTGCTGAAAATAAAAGCAAGTGTATTAATGAAGAAACATTTGTTTGCAAACGCTCAGTTGAAACTCTCAGTATTTAGCCTATACCCACTGAAGTGACTAACACTATATTTACGCATCTCCTTAGCAGAGGCCACCCAAGGAATACTTTATAAAAAGTGTGAGTGCGATCTGGGAACCATGAAATACATAGCTTTTTCTTCTCCCAACAGAATTTCAGAAAGAAGCATGCCTGCTGCCCAGCTGGTTTCCACAACAAACTGTTTTTGGTAGACTCTTCTATCCTCAGCCTGAAAGTAAGGGAGACCTTTTAAACCCTTTGGCTGAGACACCAAGACACTCCCAAATTTGCTGCCTAACAACGTGGAGAGGCAAATTATCCATTCAGGCACTACTTATAAAAGGTTTTACAAATCTGTCAAACCTACAAAGAAAACAGTCTTGGTGGCTTATAGAAGATGCTTTTCTTACTTCTGGAATCAAGCACTGGCTCTGGGATATTTAAGTGTTTTAAGCCTGAACTTCCTCCCCATCCAGAGCAGACTTCAGGTCCTGTCAGAAAGGACAGAAACCATACCACTGTCCCATTAAAGATTTAGGTAGCCTTGGAAGGAGTTGGCTTTCCTTTCATCAATGGATTCATGCTAATCCTCTTTTACATTAATATATTATATAAAATATTTGAACAGTAATTCTCCTTGGAAACTAGAGCTGCAAGACCATGCATACCAGAGAACTAATGTTACTGGTAGATATGAAACAGCCTATTGAAAGAGATTCAAAGGTAGAAACTGCCTAGGAAATGGGAAGAAACTGATTTTAACACTGATATTGCACCTGCACTATGGGATAGGTCTGCTTATGGAGCACTCTGACTTGTCCAGATCAGAGGAGCCAGTGGAGGATCTTTTTCATTTCCTCACAGGGCATGTGGGGGACAGTGTGCTGTTAGATGCACTGTTGTACTCAGGAAGTGTTTAATGCATATACCCTGGACAGGACCAGGACATTGTAGGCGGTCTCAGAAACTTTAGTTCAACACACAGTAAGATTATTCCCTTAATGAAGGACCTATGAATTTTCTTAATATTTCTTTAATTTGCTACTATTTCACAATAGATTTTTTTCAGCCTCTTTCGCTTTCTTTCAGACCCATATGCATTAATTGCCAGTTGACACACTCACATTCAGGAGGCAGGCAGGCTATCTGAATGCTGCTCCTTTTTACTGCATTGCTCTCCATTGTCTTCATTGTTAACCAGTGTCAACCACTCTGCCAGAACTTGCTTTGCTGAGATCACACAATCTAATTTGCCCCTTTTTTGTTCTATTATTATAGTCATTATTTCTCAGCTAGCCCACTGCACTTAAAATAACTAATCAGCTGTGCTGCTTTACAATTAAGTAAAAAACTAACCCTTCTACATCGCTCATGGACAATAAAACATCTTTGTGTCAAGTTGACAATTTATTGCTTGTTTATTCCCCCTTGTTTGTGTGTGCTTGTTTATCTTACTGTAGTTTAAAAATCTTACTTTGCTGTTTACAAATTATTTTGGTTTTGAATCTTTTGACACTTAGACCCCTCTTCCTTTGAAAAGATTTTTTTTAAACCATCAGAGTTTTTTCAGGACAATTGGATTCTGAACTCCAGAGCTGTAATTATACAGCTCTCCTGATAAAAGTCAGTGGTTTCTCACAGGGAACATTTCTATTTATATGTATTACACATGTAACACTGTAAACAAAAGTTAACATTTGCTGTATTCTTTTCCTCTTTGAAGAAAAATCACATAAGGAAAAAAGCATACAATAAAGATTCAAAGTAAAAAATTACTATTATCTCATATTAGCAGGTAAGCGAAAACTGCCGCATGACTAGCATACCTGGACCCAATCTTATGAGCCTGTGAGCATCCTCATTCATTCACCATTCTAACAGAAATGGGAAGAGCTCATTATAGAAACTCTGGGAATCCAGCTGAAAACCAAAAATAAACACCCACAGAAATAAACTAAACCAAGAAGGTAACAATTTCAAGACACAAAGGCAATGACGAATTAAAATATTTGCAAAGTGATTCTGCTCTGTAGAGGAAGAACTTTGACTTACAAGCTTCATGTCTGAACTTTGGAGCAAGGATTTGGCCACAGTTCCTCTCTATCAGCATTGCATCTCTTTGTACAGTATTATTTCAATCAATTTTTGCATGGAGCTAAATGACATTAAACAAGCATCTGTGTTTCAATAAAGAATTTAACTTCTTACCACTGTAGAGAGAAAAAAAAAAATCGAGCACTTAAACAAATTGTGGTTTTCAAATGAAAATCCAGGAAAACAACATTACGTTGTACATAAGTTACTGAAGTCATTAAAGTCCAATCACAGTTTTGATGCATTTTCTTCTAAGGTCACATCTCTTTTTTTGAAATTATTTGATCGCATACTCACAGTAAATTTTTCCTGGGGAAAAAAAACCTAAAACACTAACTGTAAAGCCTTTAAGAAAGTGATGATTTAAAAAAGCATATAAACATCAACATAGTTAAAAGCAAAAAACCCCATCTATTTTCTCAAAAAATACAGCACTATACTGAAAATTACTATATCACAGACAATACTTTTCTTGATGGCAAACTCTTCAGTGTAAAACCACTCAGAAAAAATTCTAAAATCCTGATTATTAAAAAGGATTTCATATGAGATGTGACATGTACTCTTTACTGTTCAGAAGTTAGATTCACATAGAAATCAAATGTAGTAACCCCTACATCATTACAGCAGTTTGTGATTTTGAGGGTAGTAATAGCAACTAACCTTTTACATGGTTAATTCAACAGACTAGGCTAATTACCCTGTAATTTTCTTCTCCTCGGTACAGGTATTTCAGTGACTTCTTACCACTGTATTCCCAGTGGTATTCTTGGAGAGGATGCCTTTCTTTATTAATAGAATGCAAAACATATTCAAAGAAATTATTGACTATATACGGCTCATACTTCTTATTTAAAAGGTGAAATTTGGTTATCCCATTCATTTTAAATCACTGTCTTTCTGTAATGCAAGTTGTAAGCAAGTTGTGCTGGAGAGCTTATTTTACAAATATGCCTCAGGTGCATAAACTCAGACTGCAGGGGCCAATTGATCTTGAGAGAAACTTTGTTCTGCAGGCACTAGTCTGCCAAAGCCCTTTGTTTTGTGATGTGGTACACAAGAGAAGCTGCTTCTGAGAGGATGGAAAAGAAAGTAAGAAGACTATATCTTGGCTTATGTTAATCAAAACTCAACTC
>NW_009225349.1:4928-32605 GCF_000690835.1 Fulmarus glacialis
AAATTGTCTGAATGAAAGATGGTTTTGAAAGTTGGACAAATGTATTTTGAATGTTAGAGGCTTGCTGCCTGTGGTAAAAGCACAGTCCTCTGTAAAGAATCCTGTATGTAGAAAGCAGACTTATTTTTTTCCTCATGCCTCTATTCTGTCCATTCTTTTGAATAAAAATGGAAGTGTAGAACCGTGGCCTAACAATTTTTTGGCTTTTGCTGGCTGATTTCCAGATTTTTTTAAAAAAAAACCAAAACAGTAAAATTTCAAAGCATGAAGAGGATAGCTTATTTTTATTATCAAGAGAACAATAAATGTACTTGCTATTTATACATGATAACATGTTTTAATTATAATTGCCACAAGCATAATTGTGAAGAACAAAAAGAATAATAATTACTATTGCTGTAGTTGTGGTTTCTTCATGCTATTAAAACACATATTTCTAGATGATATTTTGATAAGTCAACATTGCAAAAAACCACACCTCTGTTGAAGGATGGATGTCTTTATAATTGTGATTATTTCCTTCTGTATTCCCTTCCTTTCACACCTTTCCCTATGGAGTTCGTATCGAGTAATCTTTGTGAATTATAAACAGTGAAATGTTGTGTTGTTGTCAAAGGAAAATAAATAATGTAATGTTAGAGTGAACCAACTCACATCTGCAAGGACAGCCAAGAACACCCAGAAAGATGCCTTTTCCTTCCCGGTCTGTAGAAGAACCCATATACCAATACTTTCTCACCTGCTTCACAGAATGAATTACAAGTACAAAGATTTAGAAATACAAAGAGAAGTTGGAACTACAAATAAGCACACATATAGTAATTATTAGCTAAGGAAAGACAAATTTGTGTTCTCAGAAGCCATTTATCAAGAGAAAGAAGAGTTGACCTGTTCCAGCTTCAGTAATATCTATCGCTATCAGCTGTTCTTGGGATAGACTAAAGAAGTGCATCCCATCAGAGCAGACAGAAGGAGCAAATTTTGATCTGCTCAAAGACAGAACTACATATTCTTTTGGAAAAATAAAAATACAAACTTTTTGTTCAAACAGAAATTACACTACAGACAGCTGCTTATTTTAAAAATTGACTAAAGAGTCACAAAGAATAATGAAATAAAATTTTTAAATAAAAATGAAGAAAATGTAAATATGTTGATAAAATATGTACTCATTATTGCAATGCCTTGCTTAATTTTCTGTATCGTACAGTTTTATTCATATACATTCCCAACAAGAACAGCATGCAGCAGCTGAAATTTACATGATTTTTTATTGCATATCCTAAAAGAATACTTAAGTAGAGATCAGCATTGGCTATTATGGAAAGTGAGTAGTATGTTACCTTGGGTTTAATATTGTTAGCAACTTAGTTGGAGACTGTGTCAGATTTACAACATAGTATCTGGCTAATATTGACAGTAGCACAACCTCTTTCAAAGCTCTTGAGGCAACTGTTGTAGATGTCAAAAGTGCCATATTTTGCTGAAGGGAGGGGGGAGATTCTGTTACCTATCACCCTAAAGTTACCTCCAGGAAGTCACCGTGCTTACTGTTATCCCTTGTGTAGGCTTTCATCACTTTCTTCCTCTTCTAGGCTTTTAAAATTTACATCTGTGAACAATGCCATAGTTGAATTGCATTTCATTTATACCTTGCAAGCAGCAAACTTTGCACATGTGCTTGGTTTAGATCACAGTGTTGATGTTCAGCACTTACATCATGCAGGTAAGTATGCTTCTAGTAGCTGAATAGGAAGTATTTTTTTCTAATTTCCAAGCAACAAAAGTATGGCTGAGACAGATGGAGTTAACCAGTTTACTTTAGTGTCACAAACTGACACTGAATGAAGAGCACAACACATCCTCCCTGATTGCAACCCTTGGCCCAGTTCACTATATCTATGAATTCAGGGAATCAGTTGTTAATATTTCTTCCTATTGGGTTATACCTGGTGAACAGTACTACCAAAGGATAGCTAAGACCCCACCTGGAGTACTGCGTTCAGCTCTGGGGCCCCCAACATAAGAAGGACATGGACCTGTTGGAGCAAGTCCAGAGGAGGGCCACAAGGATGATAAGAGGGCTGAAGCACCTCCTCTATGAGGACAGGCTGAGAGTGTTGGGGTTGTTCAGCCTGGAGAAGAGAAGGCTCCAGGGAGACCTTATAGGAGCCTTCCAGTACCTGAAGGGGGCCTACAAGAAAGCTGGAGAGGGACTTTTTACGAGCGAATGTAATGATAGGACAAGGGGTAATGGCTTCAACCTGAAAGCGGGTAGATTTAGATTAGCTGTAAGGAAGAAATTCTTCATTATGAGGGTAATGAGGTACTGGAACAGGTTGCCCAGAGAAGTTGTGGATACCCCATCCCTGGAAGTGGTCAAGGCCAGGTTGGATGGGGTTTTGAGCAACCTGGTCTAGTGGAAGGTGTCCCTGCCCATGGCAGGGGGGGTGGAACTAGGGGATCTTTAACAAGATCAAACAACCCGAACCATTCTGTGATTCTATGATTCTATAAGTGTGTTGTAAATATGTTGCATACTGGTATATTTGTAGGAGTCTTCCATCTTTTCCTTAGCTGTTACTCTTACAGTTCAGGTTCACTTTACCTTTGACTCTCTTGGCTACATTATGATTTAATTCAGCTCCTAACAGTTTACAAGCCTGTGTTTCCTTTCATGCAAACTAGAAACAAAGGGAAGAGAGTTACCCTCTGTTAGCTATTATGTGCCGAGGTCTTCTTTAGGTGTAGGCTCAGCATGCAGCAAGGGTACGCATCCAGTTTCAGCCACTCTGAATTCCACCCAGGTTCACCTATGGACCTCATGACCCTTGCTGACCTTTTAGGTATATATTCCTCAAGTGACAGACCTTTAGCCTTTAGCTATTCTGAACTGATCTCATTAATTTCTAGCTCTATGCTGTATCTCAGGCAACAGGAACTTACCCAAAAACATCACTCAGGAAGCTTACTAAAGCAAGATACATGCAGTCTTCTCTTGGGGAGCTGCAATGCACTGATTAGAGAAACTTCTTCTTTGCTACTTTGTATGTTCACGCTTTTTCACATTAAAACAAACTGAAAGTCTAAAACCAGAGCACAGTCAAGGTGCATGATCTTTTCTTGGCTATATATTGTAAGGCCTAACTGCTTTTGACCTTTTTTAACCACTTCAATCCTCATCAATTATTTTTAGTCTTAGTAAAATATGGACTGAACAGAGCCTGCAAACATTAGCTAGAAAGATGCTAACTTGGGTATTCTTCCTTCACATCCTAGCTTATTTAACAGGGATGTGTCATATACAAGTATGTTATCTGGATTCATTGTTGTTACATTTCCTGCTTATTACTGACTACATTGCTATTATCTAAACATTTTATGTGTATTATATAGATTCCAAAGCAATGACAGAGAATACATCATCCAAGGCCAACTGTAGCTCACAAATTATTACCAATGTTCCTCCTTTGCACTCACTGTTAATTATATGTCCTCTGAGTGTCTTACCCTAATTGTAATTTCTTCTTGTTTCATTGTTTTCTTACTTAACCTGTAATAAATGCTTTCTGTAAGTAAAGGTGAAAGGTCCAAGAAGTAGCAAATAATTTAAATGGACAATTAAATAGAATACAAAATAATTGTAAGCTGAAGAATCCTATAGGAATTTGTCACAACTGAGGATTCAGCTATGCTTCTTTTAAGATTTATGATGTTCTTCAGAAAATATATTACAGTTGATACAAATGGAAAATCAAAAGGCTTCATCAAAGTCAGGTCAGTTATGTAAACAACAAATGAATCTAAGAATACACTACAATACCAAAACTGAAGTTGCAAAGTTATATGTTTCTTAGGCTACCTGTGTTTCGCCATCAGAAATGCATCAAGAATCTGCATAGGCTACACTGACCAAAAGACTTTGTATGGTGTTATAGAAATAAAAAATTCTCATATATTTCTATCTACCATTACATCACAAGAAAGTTCAGAGGTGAAAAAGTGAGTGGAAAGGCATTTCCTAATTTATCATAATGTCTTCTATCATGATGTGTATAATTTTGCCGTCTAGCACGAGTCGGAGCATGGCTGTAGTTAAGAAGTGAGTGGACCTGGATAAATTCCACCTTCCTTACTCTTGGGAAAAGTCAGTTTCTCTCCCGGTTATGTCTCCTCATGGCTTATCTGTGTCTGGTTTCTTTGCTTTTCACTGACACATCATAAAGCTAGGCCAGAGCCAGAAAGATACCTAGTATGTGTCTATAATATGTCTAACCTGATTAGAATCAGAAATTGGTTGAATCTGAGGTCACTCCAATAATCTGAATCTGCATATCCATGTTGTCCTTGCAAGGAACCTTTGCACTTTGCCTTAGTTTACTTGTAGTTTTTCTTATTGTTTGCTGGGGTTTCTTTCTCTTTTGTTGTTGTTTCCTTACTCTGTCCTTAAAAATAGAAAGAGTTTTCATTTAAGTTTTTTGAAAGTTTTCAGTAAAGGTCTCTTGTCAGGTGTGATAGCTAGCATATTTGAATATACGATGACAAAAATAAGCCATTTGGAAAAGACAATGACCCTAAACATAAAGAAAATGTACGAATATATATAATACAACTTACAGAAATAAGAGGGGTTTAAAGAATGTTTTGACGTAAAGTGGCAAACGCAATAGCTTCAATAAGAAAGAACCAGAAAGATTCTAAGTAATATCATATTCTCATTTGGCTTGATGTCTCATCTGATGTTAAATGACATAATTTCAGCAAAATCAATGAGGCTGGGCTAATCTGCATCCTTTCAGTTGAATGGAACTATACCAGTTCACACCAGCTGGGAGACCAGGCTGCGCCTGCAATGGCTTGTCCTTGGTTTTAGTCATTTACGGTCAGCAGATCTGCTTTAAGTTATGGTCATTCCAAGAAAGATGTTAATTCATTTATGAAAAGAAGGCCAGAACTGTTTAATACGGAGAGATGTATGGAAGTGCTTTGTGGCAGGTATCCTTTATAAAAGGATTTGCATGCATAATTGAAAAGTAGGGATGTTAGCATGATGAAAATAACTTGAGGTAAAGAACACATAGCAAAAGTGGAGTAATATGAAATGACAGTGAAAATATGGATGAAAGAGGCCAACTGAGTATCTGCCAGCAAACACTGATAATTCATTTTATAATTCCAGGATTTCTGGGAAGCAAATGCTGTTCAGTAGATATGCTCACAAACAGATTTTAATTACTCTTCAGTAAACAAAATGTAAGGAAAATGTCAGAAGATGCCATAGTAATGCATTCTCTTTCAACATGAACTTTCATTTTTGTTTATTTATTAAAAATTCTTCATGTTATAGAGAATCCTACCATTTGACAGGAGCATTAGATTTAATTAATTAGGATTTGCACATGCCTATTTAGTATTTCAACTGTTCTGGTACATTGAAGCCTAGGAACTCATTGTTTTTGCAACAGCTCTGGGAATCCAATCTATCTCCTGGCTTGGCAAGGCCTTTCAATGTAGCTCTCAGCAGGGGAAGTCACTGGGCATGTTTTCATAGAAGCTACCTCTATTATTGGGCCTTAGACTTTCCCTAGGGAGTTATTCACAGCACAATTAGTTACTGAAACCAGAAGTCGTTTCAGTTGCTTTCAGAACAAACTCCAGTCTGGTGATTGATAGGAATATGAGAATTTGGGGAAAGCTAGCAATAGTAAACCCCTTTAATTAGGGGGAAAAAAACCTAGAGAAAGCTTTGAGCCGTGTCTATGCTTACTTTGTTCTAAAACTTGTCCTAAATCTTGTTTACCTAATTTGTTTCACTTGGTTTAGACCACATGTGTGTTTAAATGAGGTACGTATTTAAATACAATTACAAAAATAAATAATCTATCTTTAGCTTCCAGACCTCTGTGGCCTGATTTTAACCTAGATAAAAGCATGATTTTCTGCATGTCTGCTCATCTTTGTTCACATTCAAGCATTCTTAACCAAGCATCTCTGAAAGCAATCTTGTACTTGATTACAAATACTGGTTTATATGTTTGTAAAGAGACTCCCATATACACCTACTTTCTGTTTACAAATAGGGTTGGTTATACAATAAAGAAAAGATTTTAATTGGAATACTATTCTCCTAATTATTTGATGACTAGCTATAAAATTTGAACCTTTGAACTGTATGCCAAGGATAATACTAGGATAAATGCAAAGTACTATTCTGTTAGTCATGATTGTACATTAGAGAATGGCAGGCTGAAATGTATTTTCTGTTTCTTATACTGGTTTGTTTGATTGCTAGGAGTTACAAAAATGTAACTCCTACATCTCTTCTTGAGAGACATAACACCCAAGGCTTCTTATAAATGGAACAATAGGACTTCAAGGACAGTGAAATATTTAGTTACTGTTTGTTGTGGGAACTGTTACAGACTTTGAAGAAAGGTTATTTGTTTTATAGCAACAAGAACCCTAGAGCTAACAGTGTTGTTTCCCTTGTTTTTTCCTTTTGAAATAACAGCCAAATATTAGCAGAGAATATGTGCACAGAAATGCCAGCGAATATAACCAAGATGCCTAATCAGAGATAGATTTTGGTATGAACTGCTGGACTTTGTCCTTCTGTTGCAAAGCCATGCCAGGAGTCAGAATGGGGCCTTCATCACTGTACTATTTGCTCAGACAAACATGTTCCCTGATCAGAGAGCAGGAGAGCATGTCCATGTGCCATCTTCCAGGCATGTTTTGGGAAAGGGACATGTGAGGAAAAGTCCTGGAACCTTACCACCTTCCCTAGCCATTGGGTCGTTCAACTTACATAAAAGCCAATTTCTCCTCTGTAAGCCAGAAAATGAGAAAGGAATTGAGAGTGTTGCCACCCAAGGTAAACCCTTTTGTTTCTAACTGCTTCCTAACGCAGTGATGCAGCTCACTTATTATTCCTTTCTAATATACCTACTCAGTCATTGAGTGTTTCTGTTCATGAAGAGTTTAATTGACTTCCAGAGGAGAATGATCACAATAGAAAGTGCTATAAGTGGTATACACAGGTCTTCAATTTTCTGTATCTAAGCCTGCCTCCATTTTGTAGATCAGAACTGCCTTTAAGTCTGACAAGTTACAAAATACATTGTGTCAAAAAGCATTTGTGTTGTGATCTGTAAATGACTATGTTCTAGAGCATTAAACATGTATTGTTAAATATTATTTGGCTTAAAAAAACCCAGCTTTTGCATCAGATCTTATCTTCCACTTGCAATAGGGTTGTTGTATGCAGGAATACATGGAGAAAGCTTTCTGCTTCTGAAGCTGAGCTTTACTCCCTGCCATAGCATCCTGGCTGTCCATAGCATAGACCAGGTGGTGTAAAGACCCTTTGGCAGGAGCAATGGGTCTGTCAAGCCCTTAGGATTCCATCCCTGTCTTTAATCATTCTTCTGTTAATAAATATAAAAGATATAGGTCAAGGTTTTCTTCTTTTCCTGTTTTTGATCACATCAAACAAAACTCAATTAATTATGACCTGAAAAATTGTTTTAGGGTATCAGACCTCAGGACAGAATCTTGCTGAAGCTGTACCTGCACCTCCTTCTCTTTAGTGAAACATGCCAAGCTAACATTTGGCCAGAGAGGCCAGTACAAAGCAGTTTTGCGCAGCTGATGTCAATGCAATAGCAGAAATTGGCTGAGTCCCACATTAAAGTGGTTTCCCACTTTGAGCCACATCAAAGGAAAAATGCTAATTCTCTAAGAGAAGGCAGGATGTTTAGGTGCTTTGTTGGTGCTGTTTTCATGTAAGGTAATCTAATGAAAGTAGACAGAAGGAAAATTGGCTTATGATTGTGTCTTTGGAAAGGGATAAATAAAAGGCTTTGCACGAAAATATCTGCCCTAAAGATGCAACACCATATCTGAATATCACAAAACAACAGATTGAAATTCTAAACTGAATATGTTTGCACTGAAAAGTGATACGATATTTCCTCTTGCTAGTGGTGAGAAGTAATTATTTTATATGCACCATAGCTGTGTAAATTCAGCTTTTACTGTATAAAAGAAAAAAAAAAAGAAGAGAGGAGAGGAGAGGAGAGGAGAGGAGAGGAGAGGAGAGGAGAAGCTCGCTATCTTCTAGCAGAATTCTGGCATAGTATTACATGTTTATAAAGGTACCTTTTCTACATACACCTAGACAAAAATTAAAAACAAAACAAAACAAAACAAAAAACCAACCCCTCCTAGCTGTACTCTGGAAGAGTTTTAAAATTCCCTGATATGTATTTACCAGAAACCAAACTAATATAACTCCACTAAAACAATAAAAGAAAGCCTAGAAAACAAAGAATAAGAGATGACCCTAAGCTGTCACTTGCTGCAAATGAATGGGCCAAGTGTGTGGAACAGCACCAGTGCATCCATCGGTGGGGATTCCTGACGGATCAGTCTGTGCTTCCAGGGCCCTCCAGGAGCCGCCTTGCCAACCGACCAGATAATCAGACTGGCAGGTGACAGCCCACCAGGACTCCAGGGTTTTATCTGCTGCCTGCTGTTCAACAAAAGTTAATGAATCTGAGATATTTTACTTTAAGCAAAATATTTAGGGCTTCAGAATTTTGTGTTTTCCAATGAAACCTCCTTTCTGCTGGAAAAATTTCAACTGGCTGCAGGTTGCTGTTCAGTACTCTTTCCAGCTGAAAGTACTGTACAATCTGAATATAATTCAGTGTGATTTAAAGTTGCAGGGTTTTTTGTTTTTTGTTTTTTTTTTTAATCTGCACCTTCTTACTGTATCTATCACTTTCATTGCTAATTACCTAAATAGGTTTACACATGCTAGAAAATGCTTTCATTTAATAATAGAGAAGTAGTGAAGACTCCCTGAAATCCATCCCTCTGCAAGTACACTTTGTTATTAGAAACTTGACTTTTACCCCTCTGCCATTCAAAGTAAAATAATTGTATTGTCACAAAAGAAAATACACATTCTTGAAAGTTTCTGCAGATATGTTTTACAATTAACAAAAAAGGAACCCCTCTATTCGTGTACATTGCAAGAAAATATGTAGGAAGATTTTGAAACTCTTAGTAGTAGACTGATGAGGCAGTGTTTTTTAACCTGAATAGAATACTGACACATGGAATAAAAAAAACATTTCTGGAAGAGACAAACCTTTCACGTTATGTGAAATCTCAGAAATAGCTCCATAATGTAACGGAACTCATTGTGCCTATCTGAATAAAAAGCATGCTATACCTCTCAAAGATTTAAATTCAATGAAACTTAACAATGTTTTTCCATTTCTTCGTTGCTCCATGATGAAGATTTTCACAGATAAACCCCTACAATTTCTACTGCAAACATTTCAGGTGCTGCTTTGTTACACTTTCCCTGCAGCAGTCAATAAAAATGGACACATACCCAGCAGTGCAGATCCTGACTTCCTAGTTTCAGCTGCCGATGGAGAGAGTACGTGATCTAACACACTGGACACGTGATCTAACACAAAGGACCAGACGACACTTGTTGCTTTCTGCTGACTGCACCGCAAGGGCAGTGACCTCTGTCAGGAAGGCAGGACAGAAGCACAGGGTTCATAACATCCTAAACTGCTGCAGTAAGATTTGACAGTGTTCATCTGTCACAGCCAGAAGCTTGTTTTCACTTTCACAACAGCCTGTGTGTCCAACAATACCAAGGGATTGAGCCTAAAGCTATCTCCCCCAGTCACTGGCACACAGAAGTAATCACAGGGAAACATCTTTTTTCCTCATCCTGGGACTAAAGAACTAACTATTTACCTTACTGAAAGAGCTTATATATTTGTAAAAATTAATACATCAGAACAATACTAACCATTTAAACTTGCTTTTATTCTCTTTTTAAGACAAACTGTCAATGAATTCATGAAAAGTTTGTGTGCCTCTGGATCAGCAGTTTCCATCAGCAAATTTCACCCATCTCTCCTCAATTGATTTCTCATCAATTCTCTTGCAGGTCAAATGGTTTGAGCAACCTTCTCATCTCAGAGCTAGGTGTTGGATTGTTCCTCTGAATTTATAATTTCTTATTTTGTTTCACATTAATTATTTTTCTGCTCAAATGGATTTTATCAACTAGGTACAACATGAGTAAGAATGTGGTTTCATTGACATCTCCAAGAATAAAGGTGATTTCCAAATCACCATTATTGCAGTCATAATATAAATCCATGAAAATATCTTCTTCTGTACCTTAAAATAGCACTGATCTAGAATACTTATTCTATTCTTTTCAGAATGCCTTATCCAAAGGATTGGTTCTTGGAGAACAAAAAACCAGTTTTAATAAGCATGACTGTAATGCCATTGATTTAAACCAGTTATTTCCTCATTCATCTTTGTGATGCCTCTGAGAGGCAACAATTAAAGCAAAATGTTTTGATTTTCTGGCAAATACAATTATTTATATATCTGTATTTTTTGGGACTGCTTACTAAATGAAAGTTCAATCTTCAAAAATTCTATGTTGTGAAATATAATCCAGTATTTAGAGATCCATTGAACAGAAGAAAAATTTGTATTGATCCTTCTCCCCTGTCCTTCTCCCGCAAGCTTTTAGGGTCATACATAGTTTACAAACAGTGATCCTTACGACAGTGTTTTTTTAGGAGAATCAGGATGGGAGTCAACCTCTCCAGCTTTATCAGATTTCCTGTATTATGTTTAATGCCATAGACAATTTCATAATTCCTTTTTTCATTAGAATGAAGACACGCATATATCCTAGCCTGGCTAAAAAGCTTGGATTCTCATCGAATATTCTTCTGTCTGGATTATTTTCCCTCCGTTATTTTATTACCTTGACTCCTCTTGTCTTCATTTGCATTCAGCTTGTGCAAAACGTTACATAGCCAGCTGCATGCCACTGCTTCTAGTTCATATGCTTGATTTCAAAGCTTTCTGGCTTGATTTTAACTTCTCATTTAAAGAGATCCCTGATGACATATTTCCTCAGTTTAAGCTTATTATACACGTAATTTTATGCACATGAACTGGGCAATATAGTTCGCTGGTATACCCTGCAAGCTCAAAGGTAAATATGTGCAAAAATGCTTTCAGTATCAAGGCTAATGTCTCTTAGCACATTTAAAGTCAATCATACCAATGAAAATACATGTGGTTCAGTTCCAGATAACTTCATGTCCTTAGTGAGGTGTCTTGTAGTTACACTGACAACGGAATGTTCTGACTACTATCAAATGAGCCTGCTGCCTTTAGTTAACCCAAATGTGGGGTGCCCACTTGATGCCTCAAAGACTCAGTTTCAAAGGGTGGAGAAAGGAATCTTTGAAAATGAGGTATTTTAAAAAATGTTATATGCAGGCAATGAAAATCACTCATGTGTCCTGAAAATGTCATTTGTGTTGTTGTTAATGTTTTGTTACTTTTGTTAGATGAGACACCTGAAGGAGAGCTTGTTTGGAGACTTGTTCTACTCCTAACAAACTAAAAAGTATGCGTGCTCTCTTACTGAGGTCAACAGAATTTTTGCCATTCACCTCAGTGAAAGGAGAATAAAACACATTTATACATATATAATACACACATATTTGCCCTTTAAGAATGAATCTTCACTGATCTGAAATTCTAATGTAATGAAAGACTTAAATGAATATATATCAACATCCTGGTAACTTCCTCTCTGCCTTAAAGACTGATGAAATTCATTATGCTGAAAATCAGGTTAGAAGTTCAAAGTATTGACTTCACCTTGAGGCTTTCACAGCAGTTGTATTATAATTGTACCTAGTCATAAGCAGCTGTGGCCTAGATATGATGGACCCACCTTGTCTTTCACAGGATTGCTTCTCAGGTTGGTAGGAATGAGAGTCTTATTTTTTCCTGTTGAAACCTCTTCTCCACTTGCAGTTTTCATATAACCTGAATGCTTTAATTGTTTACAAGCCTAAAAGAGAGGATATATGTCTAGAAACAAACAAACAAACAAACAAAAAATACCCAGTGAGGTTAAGATTGCTGTACAGTATGTAAAAAAGCTGCAAAAGATGCCAAAGCACCTCTCTTAAAAAATTCCAGACTTCAAATGTCCTGGAATCCACGGTGACTTGCATTCACTGTAAAGAAAAGAGGCTGGGAACTTTGGCTGTAATCCAGCAGAAGGGGTGCTTTGATTCTGTTTTGCACATTAGCTGAAAGTAATAGCATTTATAAAGCTAAGAATGATTGATTGCAAATTTTGCACACTCAGGAATATTTCAGATATAACCATTGATTTTAATTGAATGGGATTTTTTTATCCTTAAAAAATAAACAAACCAACCCTCAAAAACAGAATCTTGAAAAAAAAAATTAGTTTTTCTGGTCATCTCATGGGATATAAAAGAAAACAGTGTTTATCCTTTCCGTTACTATCTTTGCCATAATCCTTGCAAACAAATGCAAGAAGGCAATAAAGTATGTAATCATCTGAGGTCAGTTTTCCAGCAGATTATCGCCTTATGTCCTAACCTTACCCATACGTGTTTTTGTTCAGAAAATATTTCAGTGACGATTTTTTTTTCCCTATCTTCATGGCACTATAAGTAAGGATGTGCTAACCAGAACTGGAGCTATTTGGTGCCACAGCAACAATAATTATCTAACTAATAGTAACTCTAAAGTACATGGAAGTTTTTTCAGAGTTAAAAAGGGATATCAATAATGTCTGTAAAACCACACATGTATGCCAAAGTAATGCCTAAGAAATGTTATTAATTTCATGCCATTTAAAGTTTATACAATGCTCTGATTAAATTAAGCTGGGGTTTTGATAGACTAGATCAATATATGAAATAATCAATATACCTAGTGTGCTAAAAGTCCTCTTTATATTTTTTTGAGCATTTCACTGTTTAATCCATATTACTTCTCTTTGAGTCTTTTTTATATTTTTAGAAACTATTTGTTTAGTTATTAAAAAGACAAATTAAAACATAAAGTTTTATTTTATGGTCTTCAAACCTACGTTCACACTCCACAGGGCATAATAGCACAATGGTGCATCGATCTGATTCAGTGAAACTCTTGCTATCTGTATTGGTTATAGTTTGGACGGGGCTTTGAGCAACCTGATTTACTGAAAGATGCCCCTGTCCATGGCAGGGGGGTTGGACTAGATGGTTTTAAAGGTCCCTTCCAACGCAAACCATTCTATGATTCTATGATTTTATAATTCCATAAAGATGTGCCTTCAAGCCATGTTGAACTCTGGAATCAACCATGCAAAATTTTCATCGAATCTTACATGTAATGACAGCTGAAGTTAAGCAAGCTAAAGAGAATCCATTCCTTTATTAAAAATCCATTTACCTTTCTGCCTTGGTGCTGTGTGACAAGATCTCCTGACAATCTTTTAACCATTGAGAGCATAAAAAACCACAAATAACTTTTAAACAGTGAGGCTTTAGAAGAGTCTGAATCTGCAATCATTTCTGAAGAATATTAATTCAGTTGGTATGAAGCTGGCTCAGAGCTGTAGGACAGTTGCAGTCCACAATACACTTTGTAATCCAGCTTCCCCATTTGTCCAGGCTGGAAGATTGCTGGAGTGTGATGCCTAGCAGTGGAAATCAGGACATTTGGTGGGGCAGGGACAAATCCTAAGCATTTGAGTCATGCCCTGAGTGTCACCAGTGTAATAGACAGAAAGACATAGAAAAGAAAAAGATTTTAATTCTTAAAAGTACTTAACTCTAGCAATCCTAAAAGTCTAAGAAATCTAAGGAAAAAAACCTAC
The DNA here is from genome assembly GCF_000690835.1 of Fulmarus glacialis. Classification (NCBI taxonomy): domain Eukaryota; kingdom Metazoa; phylum Chordata; class Aves; order Procellariiformes; family Procellariidae; genus Fulmarus; species Fulmarus glacialis. The sequence goes on from NW_009225349.1 coordinate 18,691, forward strand.
TGAAAATACCTAATATGGAACTTTCCCTTAAAAAAAAAAGACAACAAAAAGAGCTTAATTCCTCCTTGATACCTTCAACACTGACATTTCAGGTCACAGCTCTGCTAAGCAAGATGCAGCAAAACACTGAGTTGGTTTAAGGTAGTGCTGGAAGCAAAATATACTTCACCTTGGTTGCCCCACTGTACTGATGTAGCTTTACTGCCTTGTCCTTGAGCACCAGTATGGCCAGGTTGCTGCCTGTTTGGACAGATGTACATCATTCCCTACTGTGCTATAGAAATGCCTTCAGGATATAGTCTAAAAATTCTGGAAGGGCAGGCTTAAACAATAAGAAATTTTTTAAATCAATCATTTCTTGATTCATAATGACCTTACTTAAGTCAACTCCCTTTTATCTTAGTTTTCCTTGGTGTTCAGAAGAAAATAGTAATATAATAAAATTTTGCAAAAAATTAAAAAGTAGGTGTATGCTTTGGAAATGAAAAGATCAGCATGCAAGCTAAAGAATAGAATTATTTAAGATTATGATACCAGTGTGTATACAGGGGTAGCTCATGTAAATAGAAAACAAACTAGTGTGTTATTTCAACAATAAAAATTGCCAGGAATGAAAAAAACTATTTGAGATAACAGAGGATTACTAATATAACCGTAATTTTCTTCTTCATGAAAGTCTGGTGTATTACCTCAGAGTACTTACATAAAGAAAATAGCAGTTCAGTTCCTCAATAAATATTCTCAGTATTATGACTGCAAGGTCAAGTCCATTACCAGAGAAAGAAACATTTTATTTGTAATAGAGTCTTCTACAAATCACCATATCCATCCCATATGTAATATAAATCTAGTTAATATTTCCGTTTGACCTCCGTTGCTTTGGGGATAATCTTCTGGTTTGACAATGCAATATATGTATAAGGTCATTGGACCTTTGCCTTCTTTTTTTCCCTGGAGCAGAAGACTTGGGAGACATCTCATGCTCTGAGATATTCCTGAATTATGTTTGTTTAGTGCTCATACTTTTCAGTCAAGATCAAGGTGTCCCTTGATCACTGATCAGATTGAGCTATTGTGAATGATGTCAGTGCCAGATTTTCAAAACAGAGTCAGGAAAATTCTTATGCGTTGAAGACTTTCATACCTGATATGATAATAAATGTGGCTTTCAAGATGTTTATGCTTCTATGTCACTTAGTAACTTACTTGTTGATCCAATTTTTGTTAAAATTTGCTAGGCAGAATGCCATTCATCAATTGAATGAAATTGCCTCAAGAAGGATCTTGGGAAATCTCTTGTAACATATGTTTCTTTGCAAAAAATCAAGAAAATGTTTGAGTGGATTCAATGACAGTCATACCTAGAATTTTGTAGACTTGGTCTGGGGTTGACAGTCTAAATAACTGCAAAATGTTGACATACAGTGCTAAGAATAGAGAGTATTGTGTTAGAAATCCTAACACCTGGCCTGTTTACAAGTTTTACATAATCAAATAATTGGACAGCATCTGTTAACAGTCCTTAAAACTAAAACAGAAAACTAAGATTCCAACTCTCACATCTGAGTGCCCTCCCAGGCAAGGCACACATTCTGATTTTTTTTTTCCTGTCTTTAGCCCCCCAAATTACTAACTTTTGTCTTTGATAAGCTGCTTGGGAAAAGCAGCAGTACACAAGGAACTTAACTTTGCTTTTGAAAGTTGGAAAATGTGGGTCTGGAAGCCCTGAAACAGAGGGAGGAACTGAACCTTCTTTTGATTTTCTCAGAAATACTCTCACACTGATGTGTTGTAGGAAGGAGAGGCGATTGCCATCAAAGCCAGTTGAGTGAGGCCAGTGAAATCTTGGGTTAGTGTTTAAAAAGAACCATGGCCAGCAGGTCAAGGGAGGTGATTCTCCCCCTTTGCTCTCATGAGACTCCACCTGGAGTACTGTGTCCAGCTCTGGGGTCCACAGTACAAGAAATATCTCACAGGTGAACGTTGCTATTTCAGTTATGAATATTAGAGTTTTGCATTTAATGATGATGGATAAATGTATCATCAACTTTTTTAGAGTCAATAAGTATACTTTCCTTTGAATTAATTATGTATGTAAACATACATTAATGTTTTTTGCAATATTATTTGGCTAGCTAATATTTTAAATCACTGCATATGTGATATATAGAATCTTCTGCTCTTAGAAGCATACAGATAGAGTGAGCCACTGGTGTCTTTACTTCTGTGGAATCTCACCAAAATACCAGGAACCCCATCACATGTAGCAGATGATCCCAGCAGAGCTCAGTGTGTGGGAGCCTTGTAGTTGTGAGAAAGTGATGTCTCCCATCTGGTGGAAGAGGTACATGCATGTACAATATGAAGATTGTGAGTTATTACAGTGTGACTGAATATGTTACACTCCAAATCACGTTATGAGCAAAAGGAAACACACCATAAATATAGGAGAGCAAAGAATTTATTGTTAGTTCAACTGATGTTTTAGCAGTCTGATAGTCCAAATCACCCCATTAATATAAAAATAACCTCACTGATCATACAGCTGAAATTAATACACAGGAAAAAAGCCTAGTATTTACCCCTCCTCTCTGGTATCATGTTCATACTTCATGAACTCCTTGGGGTCCAAAGACAGACCATCATTCTTCAAAAAGACAGGGGCACAGGTGTTCCTGAGGAGTCATCAGCATCCATACTGAGATCTCTGACAGGTGGCATATGACATTCATGGTGGAGGCATTCCTCCCTCTCCCCAGTCCAGAGTCCTCCAGTTTTTATTTTGAAATGCTTTCTTCTCACAGTCTACCTCCTTCACAGTGGTTACCAGCTAAAGTTGGAAAGTTGCAGGGTCTCCCCCTGCATCTGCTAACATAGTTTGTTCTGCAGTGACCACCAGAGTTTTTGAGACCTTTCTTGTATCTTGTAGTCACAGAGCTTAAACTAACCCAGGCTGGGCAATAGTCACTTGGCCATTAGACAATTGCTAAAACAAGTTAAAACCAGCTCAGGTGTAGGCAAGCTCAGACAGATCCTGAGACCCTGCACTGTCAGATCAATGCAAAGCCTGTGGTCTTTTACTAGTAACGGTGTTTCACAATAATGGTGTTTCCTTAATCTAAAGCACTGTTTTAATGTTTATGTAAGGTAGGTTGGGAAATCTGATTTTTTGTATTTTTTCATTGTTAAAATAGCCATGATATTACTTATTTATACTCCTGGAAACTGGAGAACAGTTATTGCAGACTTCATCACTGGAAAAGGTTTACATAGATGGAAAGAGTTAATAGTTCTACATAAAGCAGAAACTTTTTGAAGATGTGAACAGTGTGGTTGGCATAAAACTTTATTTTATATTTGTATGGAATATTTTGTTGGGGATTTACAGGCTACATAAGTTTTTAAAACATTTTAGCTTGTTATTAATACAACTATTTTTGTGCTTCTTACACACTCTTGAAGGCTTGTATACGTACAGTGAAATTAAGGATTAAACTAAAGTATGCTTCATTAAATTTGTATTTCAAAATAACACAAAAGATCCCTGTAAGATTTTGAAAAATACTACAATTCTATGTAAGTAGGTTCATTTAATTACAAATGATGTTTGTCTTTTAAACATTTGCCTAGGTGTCACATTTGTTGGCATTAAGTTCAAGCAAAACCAAGGCTAGTGTCAGAGAAGACATCGCTAGCTCTACATAAATGCACTTGATACCATTTTTAAAAAGGCCAAAATTGTTTCAGTTTCAACAAATTACAAATCTTACATCGAATCCTAAAATATATGAGTATTTGGAGATTCATTTGCTCAATGAAACAACTCAAATTAATTAAACCTTCAAAGTTCATAGCTTGTAAACAGTTGCAAGATTGTATATTTTGTTTAAAAATCTTATATCATGGTGTTCAAATGTTCAAATTTTCCTATTTTCTTTTAAAAACAAACAAGAAAACTTTTCAAGTACATATAGGCACCTACACACATGCACAAAACTCTATGGATAAATTAAACTGAAATATTGGTCAGGAATGGAAATGTATTACGTTAAGCACTTTTCTTACTGTTAAAACCATTAAAACATAGCACTTAAATAAGAGAATACATTTGGATCACCGAGACAGTAACCTACTATTTAATAAATTGCTTAACAGAACAAGGAATCTAGACCAGCTTCAGCTGACTGGCCAGTAATTGACTGATATCCAGGTAAGTAACAAGTTCAGGTTACCTTCAAAATGCCTGGAGGTTAAAAAAAAAAAAAAAAAAAAGTTAAAAAAAATGGAAGGAGAGAAAGAGAGAAAGGAATGAAAAATAGAATGTGCAATGTAAGGCTGACATATACACAAGTACTTGATACAGTACAACGTAATACAACTTGACACTAACCTCAGACAGAAAAAAAGTTTGATAAAATATTGTGTTTCCTTAATTCATCTTAATTAATCTTTGCTTAAGATCCTTCTGTGATTTTTTTTCTCTGCTTATTACTAGAGCTTAGAGTAAGCAAAATATGTTGGTTACAAATCAGATTAAAGTTGTGAGAACAGCTTGCTTGGCAAATGGAGCAACAAATCAGACTTTGTAGCATAAAACTTTGGGTTAAAGCAGAATAGTGTAATGACTTAGGGGAAAGTAAGCATATTAAGTAATAATAAAACATATCGTCATATAATATCTATTACATAAACCAAAAGACAGTTGCATTATATCTGAAAGAAATGTAGCACCATTACTAATCACACCCAATACTTTTCACAAATGGGTTATATGATTTATGGAAACCATCAAACAATGTATAAATCAGTGATATAATCCATATTCATAACTTATAAATCAGTGAAATAATTTCTAGATATACATGGTTTATAAACCTATCATATGATTTAGTGTAGGTGTCAGTCCACTGTTAAGAAAATCTCAGATGTAATTATATCTGTTCTTAAGAACAGCTTTTAAAGTACTTTTTTAAATGGCCAAAAGCACATTATATAGAATAGCAATATTAATACCTGCTCCCATCCTAGATCATGGAAACTGTGCAAAACTCCACGGAAATAATTCCAGCTACTGTGAGAAAAAGATGATTTGATAATGTGGATAGCAAGGTTCATGTTACTTTTCTAAGTCAAAAGCATTCCTCTCTGAACATTAGAAAGGCAAAATGTGTTACAGCCAAGGGCAGGGCTGCCATCCAGAGCATTGCCATAACCCCCGGCAATGGTACAGGCTGGGGACTGGCTGGCCAGGCAGCAACTCTGATGAAAAGGACTTGACAGTCCTGGTGGACAGTAGGCTACAAATACATCATTAGTCACCTTCTTTTGTAGTGATAAAGGCAAACAGCATATTGGGCTGTATCAACAGGAGTGCAGCCAGTAGATTGAGGGAAGTGATTATTCCCCTTTACTTGGTGTTTCCTGTATCTGGAATACTGTGCCCAGTTTTGGGTCCTCAAGGAGTGATGTTGATGAAGTTGACTGAGTTCAACGGAGATGAACCATTAACTAAGATGGTCAGGAACTGGAGAGCTTGCACTGTGATGAGATGCTAAGTGAGTGTGACTTGCACAGGCTGGAGAAGAGATGACTTTTGCTGGCAGAGGGTGGGGGTGCTAACAGCTGCCTGCTAGTGCCTATGAGGGGGTTAACAGGAAAACCGAGGTAGGCTTTGTATTGAGGTGCACAGCAGGAAAATGAGAGACAACAGTCACAAATTGAAAGGTTCTGACTAGCTATAAGGGGGAATAAAAACCAACACTATGAGAATAGCTAGGCATTGGTACAGGTTTCTTAGAGAGGTTGTGGAATCTTCATCCCTGGAGGTTTTCGAGACACAAATGGACAAAGCCCTGAGCATCTTGATGTGAATTCAGAGATGCCTCTGCTTTGAGCACGAGATTGGACTAGAGAAATGCCAAGGGCCCTTAAAACCTCAGTGTTTTGATGACCTATGATTCTTTTTTCTCTGTTTTGAAGAATTTCAATATTCAGCATTTGTTTTGTTCTGCAGCAGGATAGAAATTAAAGTGTTATTCCACAGAGGCAAATAGTACCAATAGATACCACACTGTCTCCAGGCTCTTTGGTGACCAATACCACTTTAGGTCTTGGGATCTGTTATGCCTGGGCTGAAACAGAGATTAGAGTTATAAATGGCAGTGATATTTTAGTAAAGTTATGTAAATATATCAGTTTGATGTTCCAAAAGCAAGCAGTGAAAAATGTGTAAACTCTTTAGTCCAAAAGAATGCAAATACAATAACTTACATATATTCTTCAACGCAACACTAGAGGTTAACTAGGTTTAAGTGACTAGAGATTATTAAAAAGAAATTATGAAGTAAGAGTGTATACTGGACCAGGCATAGGCCAATAATAAGTATTAATTCTGCAGCTGACAGCTTTGGCTGGGATTGGGTTCAGACAAGTAGAGGCTAATGAGTTATGTTTAGTTTTTGATTCAGCAGAGATCATCAAGGAAAGATAGAGAGTTATGAGCTCACAGTCTAAGCGTATGTTTTAGACAGAGGTCACAGGGCCTGTAGTAATTCTGAGTCTGCTTTGGGTCTATCAGTCTGGCTTAATTGAAGGTTGATGCAAATAAGGACCATAAGAGTAGTTTAAGGGTGTATTTCTGGTTTGAATGAAACTAGCAAAAAGCTCTATGATTAGGGTAAATATGGATTTAGAGTTCAGTTTAGAGTATGATCCAACAGGAATAGATGAGGTGGATTTATTGCCTTTTGAAGGCTAAATTGAATACTGACCCAAACAGAAATAATCCATAAAGATGTAGTTCTGGAGGGGGCAGAATTGCTCTTTATCAGGTTTCTAAGATGTTATTAAGAACTGAGGCCAAGTAAATTTGACCTCTGTACCAGACAAATTGACAGGAAATACAATAAAGACAAACTAATAAATATATGGATTAATATGATATATTGTGGATTCAGATGATACACAGTTCTTTTTCAAAAGACTTTCAGCAAAGTCTTTTTTCCGAAGGCTCTTAAAGAAACTAAACTGTCATGGTATAGAAGGGAAAGGGAACTATGAAAAGGAGAGCTGCATGGGAATTTTGTTTTTCAAAATCTGAAAGAAAGACAGCTAAAAGTGTAAAATCTCCGCAGGCGCAGTGGAGACTACTTAAAGACACTGTCCTGGATGTTCTGAAGAATACATACCAGCTGTTAAACAAAGACTTGAGAAAGTCCAGAAGGAATATGACAACGGTAAGGGAGGTCATTAGAAGCAAGAAAGCTTTCAGGAAACCTTTCTAACCAAATGAGAAATATGGAAAAATCATAAACTTTAGTTGCAAAAAATAAGATGAAAAATAAAAAATCAGAGGATGTGCACAGGTTATATAGCAGTCACTCATGCACACATACGGCTCTCTACAAGCAAGGTGTATGGTTAAACTCTGCCTAGATTCTGCCTGAAATCACTGTCTCCTCATTACAATATCTTCTGCAGTCACCTGCTACAACTAGTAATGGCAAATTGTGTTTACTGTGCAATATGCTGAACTATTAATTACAGTGTGTAATCTCTCTCTTAATATCTCCCACTTAGAGGAGAGTAGAAAGTGTCTGGTGACTGTTGTTTTTTTTGTTTGTTTGGTTTGGGTTTGTTTTTTAGAAGGGGTCCAGGGAAGGTGCAAGGAGCTACAAACTAATGTCAGATGTTTGTGCTGGAAGAACTAGAAGAAACTATTTTTTAAAAGAACATAAAATAGAAATCTTACCTATTTTGGAAGAAACAATATAGCATTTACAAACCCAAAAAATTGCTTCACAATTGATTGGAGCTCTTGAAAGAATGTTCTTATATTCTTAAAGTCCTTTGTGGATTAATAATCTATTAAATGGTAATAGAGAGGAAGTAAGAATCAACAAGTAGCTTGCACAAAGACAGGGTTTTTCAGGAATCTATGATACGAGGAGAGCTTTTTAACACATTGATTTGGAGAGGTTTGGAAAGTGAGATAAAAAGTTTGCTGATGATAGGAAGTTATTCCGGAAAAGTTAAATCTGAAGAATAAGATTTGATAATGCAGCATATCTGAGAGATAAAGAGGTAGGCAGAATTCAGAGTTGATACATGCAGAAGTAATACAATCTATTTGCTTTTTGACTGCTAGGTAAGAAAAATGTTAAGTATTCAGGAAGAACAACAGGCTATAAAGAAGTTATATATACTCAGGAAAGACATAAAAATGCAATTGTGGGTATTTTTTCCCAAAACATCATCTCTCTGATTAGGAGACCAAAATGGAAAATAGAATTCTGAGAATGATTATGGAAGAAATAAAGAATAAAGAACATCGGTATGACATAATATTCCTGTATTTTGAATATGATATGCAGTTACAATTATACAATCAGAAGACCATCTTTTAAGATTCAGACTAAGGAATTAGGATGATCAGACGTTTGCAACATCATCTTTACATGAAAATAACTCTTCAGCCTAGGAAAGATGTAATTGAATGGTGACATGAAAAAGACAATATAATGACAAATTTTACTAAAAAGATAAAAGGAAGAAAATTCTCACTCTGTAAAAAGAAAAAGTTAACACCTAATGAAATGATGTAGCAGCAGATTTAGAACAGCAAAAAAACCCATTTTCATGCACACTATGCTTACTGTATCTTGGAGCTCTTTGCTAATGTTTGCTCTCAAAGTCAAAGTATAAATAGGCACTCCCAAGATGGTCTAGCAGCAACTTTCAGAAAAAGAAGTTCCTAATCTGTTATTTGACAGAAGGTAGGAATGTATAGCAGAAGGATCCTCTTAATGATCTGTTAACAACCATGAAGTGATAGGATTTTAGACTAGGCAGAGGTTTGGGTTAGACAGACATTATTTCTTCAGCATAAATCTGTAGTCCAAACTTTATAGCACTTTCATGGGAAAAAATGTCAAAACAAAGCTCCACAGAACAAGCACAGGATTTCATATAAGATAAATTTAACCATTTTAAAACTATAGCATAGTTTAACCTAGACATCTAGATCCCTTCTGGAGTAATTTGGGAGAAGAAGTACCTCCATCCCAGAAGAAGCTATGTCACTTTACTTACTATAGATATGTACCTTGGAAGGGGATTAATTCAACTATCTGTCTTTCCTTTAAATTTTTAAATGTGATGAATGTTTTTCATACCTAAAATCTTTTTAAGGTCACCTGCTATTTTTTGGGGGGCTTTACATTCTTTAATTGGGACTCTGACAAAGAAAGTTCAACTGTTGATGCTATCCCAACCATACCAGCCTGTGATCCGTATGCTTTCCAGTATTTTATCTAGTAACAGGAGATTTTTATTTTCAATGCAAACACAACAAAAGCAAACAAGATTTGCCAAAGCTCAGGATTTGACTAACAACTGCTACAGCGTTCTTCAAACAATAGTTTCCCATTGTTCTGAAAAGTTGTTTTTAGCATAAAGAACTGATCACTGAACTAAGCTACTAAGCTACAAATAAGTCACAGTAATTGATTGTACTGAAAACTGTTTGGCGACTGTATTAAACAGTTGTTCAGCAGCTGAAGATGTTTCTCCTGTACTTCAGGAAGTGTTTTTGCATTTTCATTAGATTGAATGGAAAATAAAACCTGTTCTTAGCTTGAAACTATGAACATTAGATTTCCACTATCATCACCATCTAGATAAATATACAATTCCACCTAAATTCTTTTTTAGCATCCTAATTATCTTTTGGTTCATTTGTTTTTAGTCTGATCCTGAACCATCTTAAAGGAAATTTGGTTCAGGTCCTTCAAAGCTCAATTATTTAGTTCTATTTTATGTACTTAATATTAGATTAAAATAAATCATGAACAGGGAAATACCACCATCAAAGATAAACTGTCAGGAAGGAGTGTCTTTACTTGTGTAAAGATCCTCATGCAACTATCTTTCTCACATGTCACAGGGTAATGTTTGAATTAATTGACTTTTTTTTCTTTTTTTTTAGTAAGCCTGTAAAGGCTTCAGTCCATCAAAACAAGTGAATGAGTGTCCCTTTTCAATAACACAATTGTTTGAAACATGAGTGTTTTAAAGGCCAGTTTTGATCAAGGAAGGGATGTATTTGTTTAAAGGGGGGCCAGATTTTAGTATGACTGCAATAACTAGTGGGTGAAGTGGCTTATTTGATAGAAATAGTTATTTTAAAAATTAAGCCTTTACACTTTCATGTCATTATACTACTGATATTCCTGATATTTTCAACTAATTCCTCACAGATGTATTGTTGAAACCAAAAGATGTACTCTGTTCTAAGTCTGGTTTTGCTAAAGTGTATAACAGTTATATAACTGCTTTATGTTCTTAAAAAATCTCCCAGAGTAAAACCATTTTTTTTTGACTTTTATTCTTTTGTCCTAATTCACTGAATGCCTTATGTAGTAGTTCTTCTGATTATTAATACTAGTTTGCCACTGGAATCAGTATGCCTGGATTTATTTGGAATAGTTTTAGGCATTTTTAAAAGCGTATTTTAGAAAATTAATGAATGACCTTCCTTATGTTACCTTACAAAAAAATAGAACTGTTGGATTGCTTTTTTTAAGCTGTTGATCCTAGAAGCATATGGAGAAATTACACAGTACAAGCTTTATATTTCATCACCTCCTCAGAATAATGAAATAGTGCGTTAGGCATTCAACCAGCATTGCAATCCAATGGCTACACCTTGGGTGTGCTGACTCAACTTCTATAGTGAAGGATGGAAGCAGATGATAACTTACAAATTAAAATCAGAACATGCTGCAATTAGTGGGGAACAGGCAAATTAAAAAATTTCTTTCCAGGTTAAAAAATGTACACAATTTCAAAAGAGAAAATGAAAGAATATGCAACTGAGTTGTTAAAAAACAGTTAACCATGCCATCAGCATTTCAGGTTAAACATGTTAAGAAATACTATTTAAAGAATAGGAACTGATTTCAAGTTTTATGTTTAATACAATCCAGATGGGAAAACACAGGAGAGTATGTAGATAAACAGGAACACGCTGGGGCAGAAAAAGAAAGACAGTCATAGCTTTTTTTACTGTAGTTAAGATGTTTGTTAGGCTTTTACTTGGTTTGGTTGTTTGTTATATCTTAGAATTTCCTTGCTACACTAGTAAAACGTTTTTTAATTTGATTGTGTAAAGGCTTTACCTTTTCATCGTTAGACAGTTCAGTGTGTGACTGTGTACCTAAACATAGTTTCAGTGAAGGTAACTTCATCTTAGATAACTATCGAATTATGGGACTATCAAACTGGGAGTACGTTCTAGGGTTCTTCCACTCACTTAGCTTTGTTTGACTTCAGTAGGTTAATGTCTTAGAAACTTTGGAAGTTACAGTGTTGGACATATAAGTAGTATTTCACTGATTCCTGGCAGGAACTACTAATAGCAGTCGTGTACTGTTATTTAGATGTTGATTTTAGCTTGCACATTTTTTACAGTAAGGTTTTATACAGTTATGTTAATCAATAAACCAAATTCCCATGACACTTTGCTCTTCAGGTTTAGATCTGGCTAAACTTATGACCTCTAGCCTAGCTGATTCTTTTGGGAACTCATTAGTCTGTGTATCTAGAAATGCCTTTTATAGCAAATGTGACTGATTTGTACATACTGTCATTTTCCATATTCTTTTTTTAAAATATCAGAGTTACTGGCTAAGCAGTTATCAGCAAAGACCCATGTGACTGATATTTCCAGTCATTGGTATTTCTGTTTTCAAAGAGAAGCAGATGGGAATTATGTAATTCTGTGGAAATGAGTGAACTGTAGGCTTCAGAGGAGGTATAAACTTGAATAGCTAATTATGCATTATGGACTTACGGTATTTTTACTGTCATACTGTAGGGGACTAGAGAGCGCAGGGGCCAAGTAACACATTTATCTACTGGTTGATTAGTGTCTTGATCAATAAACTGGTTGAGCTGAACGTGAATGGTTTCTTGAAACATTACTAACCCAATAATACTTAACTGTCAAGATTGAAAAAAAATGTTTGACAATCAGTTTTCACATTCAGACACTTAATCCAAATTTCAGAAAATTATGCAACACCTGAAGGATCCAGAACAAATTCAATGATGCTGTATTTTAATCTGTTAAAATCAGAAAGATCTGGTGAATTCGTTAAAGTTAATAGACTTTAGCTTAAGTAGGAAGAAAAGTAGAAAGAAATCTTTTACTTTATGATTAAAAAAAAACCAAACCACAGAAACGTGTCATAACGACATCTCCGGTTTATCCTACTTCGTAGGATAAAATGAACTATCATAATGAATTATGTGAGAAAGAAATTCTATTTTATTGAAATCAAAGTGAGGTTTAGTTGCCCTTTACTGAGGACAAAATTTTATTCCAAAGTCGCAGTTAACACTTGTAAACGTGTTTATCTGCTCACAGGAGTATATTTGTAAAAAATCTTGTGATTCTTTTGAGAGTCCAGTGAGGTAGTTCTCATGGGTAAGAAGTAGTCACCCTCGCTTACTTTCAGTGTTACCCAAAAGCACAGATTTCTTTTTGTGGAGTAACTAATTCAAATGAATGTGAAGGGTAGATTGTTTTCACTTTTACTTTCCAGGTATAATGAGAAAGGACAGAAATTCCATTAAGTTCCCAATTATGTGCCCTGCCTTTTTTGTTGTTTTTTAGTTTTTTATTAAAATGGATTTTTTAGGACATGTTATTATAAAACAACTACTACTACTACTACTACTACTGCTAAACAGTGAAAACTGTAAGTCTCAATTCAAGAAAACTCAAAACTGTAGGGAACAAAAAGACCCAAACCAGTGTATGTTCTCTCAAAAAATATTTTCCAGCTTTCGATCACTAGCTTTTAAAATTATCTTAGGATCCCAGACTTCCACTGGGGAACTGGGTGTTAGACATGTCAAGTGTCTAACAGCTTCTTCAAGCTAAAAAATATCAGAGATGCATGGGTGCTTTTCACACCTTGTTTAGGAATAGAAAAGGCAGAATTTACAACACACTGATCTTGCTGTAGCCGTAATTCATATAAAATACATATTTGTGCTAAAAATACTCAAACTCAAAATCAGCACTGAAAACCACCTGTTAATGATGATACAGTATGTTACATGTTCAAAGATAATACACGTGGCCAGGTGGCAGTTACATGGCTGATAAACAAGAATGTGAGTATTTGGTAGAATACCAACCGTAGAAGTTGAGAAGCTAAAAAGTGGGGGAAATAGTGTGTGCAGCATGCACTGTTAGAGGCACTTTTGAGCCTGGGGGTGACAGCCTGCATATGCTATCAGGGCTCCCAGGATAACGACTCAGCAGCATTTCTATTAGCCTGCTCTGAAAGTGTACCCAGTCTCACATAGATCAAACCCTTTTGACACTCTTTTGAACCCAATACAGCTTTAAAGGCCTCGGAAAAGATTTTATGGGTTTGAATCCACTTGCCAATATGTATTATGTTGCAGTTCTGCAAACCAGACAAAGTCTATACTTCCAACTGAATTGGCAGTTAATTCCCTTTCTCTTCTGTTCAGTCATGAATGGTTGATTATTTAAAGCAATAAACAAAGGTGAGAGAGTTGTGCTATTGAAACTTGCAAACACTTGAAAAAAGTAATTTAACATTCTTGTGTTTTCTACCCTATCGTAAATCAGTCTGCTGTGACATTAATCCATCGATTGGCAATAGAAGCTATTAATACAATCTTTTTTATGCTTAGCTATGAAAGAAATTGGCAAAAGCATATCAATCTGAGTGCTGCATTATTGTGTCCATAGCATGTATAACTGCTTTGAACTTTATTTTAGGGGAAAGCCTAAGTAAGAAGATTGCTTACTCAAAAGGAAGTAAAACTCTTGATATTAATACAAGATTCATTCGAAGCCACCGAGGCGAAGGGC
>NW_009225350.1:0-11712 GCF_000690835.1 Fulmarus glacialis
CACACACACATATATATCTCAGTGCTGTGGAAAACATCATCTTTCCACTAAAAAAATGAAACACAGAACTGTTTCAGGATACCAGCTGTTCCCAGAACAGGGAGATGCCCGTTTTCTAATTGACCTTTTGATGAGCTCCCCAGGTGGTTCTTGTTTTTCTGGGGATGAGTGGTTTCATCTGACCCTCTAGGAAGCATAGAGAGCTCTTAGGACAGCAGGAGTCCTTTCAGTCTGAGCTTCTGTAGTTGGAGCAAAGCCTTGGTTTGGGTCGGTGTCCTGCGTGGAGGGCCCCAACCGAGACCAGCAGCCTGGGTAAGTCCTGGAGGAGCTGCCATGGGCTGTGAGACCCACAGCCCAAACTGCTCTCCCTGGCTGCGGCCAGGGCTCCTGTGCATGGTTGTGTTGCTGGAAGGGTTTTCCCAGGTACCATCCTCCAGGCAAACCATCTCACTTGGGAAAATGTACTTCAGCCTTAGAGGTGAGCTGTCAGATTTATAGGACCCTCCAATCCTGAGTGCAGTGTCTGAGGTGGGATTGTAGGCATTGGAATGGATAACTTGTCATCTGTTGCTGAGGTGTTACCCTTGTAGGAAAATTCAAGTCACTGTTATTTATGATGTTAAACAGAGTTGTATAAATCCTTACCGCTGGTGAGTGGAAGTGTTCTTGTCACAGAAGCATGAGGAAAACAGAGCTGATCTTTGATGAGTTGTGGGTTTGGAGGGGGGAAATGTTGTGGGATTTAGGTTTGTTTGGTTTTGTTTTAATTCTGCCTGGAAAACTTTGGGACATTTTTTACTGTATCTTTTGCAGTCTCCTAAAGAAATGTCTAACTGACTAATAATTGTCCTTGTAGTAGTGTTGCCTGAATAGAACAAAGCATGTTGAGCTGACCTGTGTGACAGATACCTCCGAGCTGAGGAGCAGGGAAGGAATAATGCACGTACCTGTGTCGTTGAATAAAGGTTCACTCCTCGGTACCAAAAAATTATATCATTATCTTTGTTGTGTGTAACATACAGAAAAAAAGCATCTTGAAGACCTGATGAAAGAGACAAATTATTTTCTGTTGAAGGCAGCAGAAGATTAGCCACCAATGAGAAATTTTTAATGCAGATCTTCTATAAATTTTGTTTTAATGGCCTGCGTAGTGCAATGGGAATATTCACAACAAAGGAGCGCCCGGACGGGGTGGCTGTGTGGTATAGCAGGTCAAGCACTTGACTGGGGAATACTCGCCAGCTGCGTGATCTCAAGGAGTCTGTTTCCTACCCTTCCTCTTCAGTTTGCCCATCTGCAAACAGAAATGATGATAATCACTGTATAGTGGGCAAAACAGTACAGGGAACGGTAAAGTTGTTCTCTCTATAGTGGCAGAAAATGTCCTCTGAAGGAGTGCAGCTGAGCTGCTCTTGTTTGTTTTGCAGTTAACGTTTCAGAAGGGCACTATAGGGCAGGCACCTTGCAGGAAGGTGGCAGGGAGAGACAGTTTCTCCCCCAGAGAGCTCACAGAGGAATGAGACCCAGCATAGAGGGGCTGGAATGGGGCACAGCAGGAAAACAGATCCCTGTTCAGTTGGGCACAGACAGAAAATACACAGGTGTGAGTGTCTGTGGGCATGATGGCAGTCCTTGGCACAGGGTCAAAACAGCAAGCAGATGACAAGTTCATCTGTTGCCACCTAATCTTTCTCCTGCAAGTAAACCCTAAAATATTTTCCCAAGCTTGCCTCAGTCTTATGATCTCTTCCTTTTTGGTACTGGTGGCAGTGAGCATTTGCTTGCAGTCATGTCGCAGGAGGACACCAGACATCAATTGTCCAAAAAAAAAAAAAAAAAAAAAATTATGCATCCTGCAGAGGTATATCATTTCCTTCAATTCAGTGTCCTTTAAAAGCTTTGAGGGAATGTTTCATGACAATATTTTGGGACATAATGTGTGCAGTAATGTACCTTTAGATCATATTGGCTGCCAGGAGTTGGGAACTTGATGACACCCATTTGCCACATTCCACATTTGTTCTGTACTTTTTTTCATCATTATTGTGGAGCTGAATTCCTGCTTTGTTCCTGCACAAATAAATTAAGGCATTTCAGTATGGAAGGAAATGAAAAAAAAATTGCAGTAAAATATTTAAGATCTCCCTTAAAGAGTTCCAAGATTCTCTCTCTCAGATTTTTTTTCCTGCATAGGAAAAATAGGGAAACAGGTTGGCTGAAATGCTTTATTAGCATGTTTATTGTAACTTACATAGCTCCATATGTAGTTTCACTGCTTGCATACTGCACCTAGTCTAGATCCATACCTTTGCATCCTCATATGTCATTGTTTCTCCTCCATGAATATCAGATTAGATTGCATGGCAATGTTAGACGTATATATAACATGCACAGATGCATTGGTCAAAATGCCAATGGCTTTCCATGGGTAACTTTCTTCCAACATAGTGGAAGGGTGTTAGCTATTTAAAAGAAAGGAAAAACAAACACAAAATGGCATGTCTGTCATTTCCATTTGTATTCTAGGCTTAGAAAAGGCAGATCTCACTGAAAAATCATATTTAATATGACATACAGAATTTATAGCGTGAGAAATGCAGCCAAGAAGAACCCAGAGAAGCATCAAAATATGTCTGCAAAATCTGTGTTGGGTGCAACTGCGTATTACATAGTCAAGTGTTTTGACTGTATGTTTCAGTAAAGCTGAGCTGCATATTTCTACTTAAAATGCCACTTAGATTTCCTCTGCGTCTCTACTAGCATGTCATTCACACCAATATTTTCCTATCAGCAGAAAAACAAACAATTCAATAACTTCAAAGCATGTCACGCCCATAATTCCTAGCACATTCTGGGGGAGCAGGTAAATATGTATGCCTCCATTTAACCAAGTGGAAACTGAGGTAGAAGACTCTAAAAATGTCCTCACGGGATGTTTGAGAGTCATTTGATGGTAGAGCCCAGGTTTGGAACTATTTTAAATAGACTTTATTGGATTTCCCTACTAATTATTCTGAATTCAAAACCTGAAATGACTACTGGAGGTTACAGCACATGCATGCATTAGAGGAACTGTACTTAAAATTCCTATGTTACTTCAAGGCATGATTGAGTGAGGCGAGGACAAGGGTGATGGACTTCAAAAGGAATAAGCAAATTCTAAAGCCTGTTCCTGAGTCGGAGTGTGAGAGTACATTCAAAGCAATTCTCTTGAGATCTGGTTTTTCTGTTCCTGTTTCCAGCTGATCTTGCCACGTTGCGCTGGCAGTTACCTAGCGGGTTGCAGAGTTTCTGATCTATCTTCTGCATTGCCCTTTGTGGCTGGATCTCCACAGGGATCCCAGGGAGGGAAGGTGGTGTTATTTTCTGTCTCTTTGCCTCCCCTTGACTCACCATGAGCGGCCCGTGTGGGGCCAGCCTGGCAGCTGAGGACAGCCTAGGGTGTCCTACTTGTGCTGCTGCGGGCAGACATATGTCGTATTCCTTCTTCACTCCTTTCCCTCACCTTTTTTACCCCTCAGCAAGAAATTCATTGACTCCTGAACAGTTGTACCGCAGGAACGTGCAGGTATAAGCTGCACCGGTGCATGTGGGGGATCGACTGGTGGGTCTGTGGCCGCTGCGTTGATAATGGTGCCATTTTCCCTGGTCCCCTACCCCTCTGTGGGTTCAGCCTTTTGCGCTCGTGGTCCAGGCGTTTGTTCCCCTGACATCGTGCCTTTAGCCCAGAGGCGCTGATCTGCCAGACCCAGTGAGCCTCAGAGAGCTGCTGACAAGTTCAGCTCCAGTTAGCTGCAGTTCAAGGTCAAACGGGACTTTAAAATATGAATAAAAGTCAGGGTTTGCTGGCACATCGATCTCGGTCTTTTTGATTACTGCCGGATCGCATGAATAAATTAGCCTTGACAGGTGCGATAAATTGTGTAGACTACTGATCTCAAACAGTAAATGTTAAAGAAGGACATGGGAGGCGTGGAGGGGAAAATACCTTCTGCAGGTGCTTGTATTAAATGAGGTGAGTTTTGATACAGTGCTCGGGGGGTGATCTTCAGGCAGGACGAGGCCTTTTGTTCATTTGAGATTCTGTGCCAAGCCGGGGCACGTCTCCTACTGAAGTATTGATTTCCTTTGTCAGAAGGAGTTTGGGTTACTGTGCGTTACGAAGCGAGAGAGCTTCAGCTGCCTTTTGCACCAGCTGCCCTACCCATCCAGGGTGACTTTCGTCTCAGGCCTTCTGGTTCCCAAGAGTGGACATAGACAAACAGGTCTCTAACGAAAATAAAACAAAAGTAGAGGGCATTGGAAGTAGCTTTCATACGCTGTAATAATATATCAAACACTGTCACACCATGATTCGTTTGCATGTCAGCCCGTTGCTTTGCAGGGACTTTTTACTTGGAAACCAACACAGATATTCAGAGGAACTCGCATGATTTATAGTACGTGCTTTCTTCTCTGTGATTTCCTGTATGACATAACTGAGATTCTTCATTTCCCTCCTATGCGTGAATATTAGCAATATCAACCACTGCTTAATTTTTTTTTTTAAAATACGGAATTGTTATCTTTTGTTGATTGCTAAATGAGCATGTGAAAAGAATTTGAAGATAGGGTGCTTTTTTTCTGATACTACTTCATGTGTCTCTATCTAAGAACTTTCGGTTTTCTTACATCTAAAATCAAATATTACAATGTTCTCCAATATAAGACATATCAGAAAGCCAGACTCTTTATCACAAACATGTAGACTTGTTCTTTTCTATGTACTGTTATTCCCTGTTATGCCCTCTTTCTGCAGCACCGTTCATACATACATTCTGTTTCCCCTCTTGATAACTCATCTGTGTGTTTATGTATATAATTCTGTGTGTACCTATTTATGTGTATGTAGAGGTCATGGACTAGTGCTCATTTTGGGCCATTCCTCCTCTCGGGGCTTCTGTGAAATAGTTAGATTTATGCTGAAATACTAAACTTCATAGTACGGTTAATCAAAAATGCACAATTTCAAATACAGAAGCATTTTTTTCTCCAAAAGTAGAAATGGATGGAAGTGCTGTATTTGAAGCAAAAGAATTAAAGGGAGAAACTTTGTTTTGGCTTCAATCGATTTTGCAAGATGAAAGCAGAACAGAGTCTTTAAATTAGGTAGATTTTAAATTTTCTGCATAGCTCCAATTGTCTTAACTATAAATATGCAGTTATCACTTTTGCACATAAATTGTCCCATTAATATACATAATCAATAGCGTATGTATAATTTAAAAGGGGCTATTATAGATTTGTTGTTTATATGCCAAACTGTTTGAGTGCTGTGATGAACTGATACACCCTCCATATATGTGTAGTGTTAGAATGGAAGGGGTTACTAAAAAGGATTTTTACTTATATAGAAATGCCTTTATTTATGTAGAAATAAAGACCGAGAGAGAGAGAAGGCCAGGGAAGAGAAAGGGCCTTTCCTCTTACAAGAGCTTCACCAGATGGATGGTATCCATCGTGCGCCGGGTGTGTGATCAGGGTGTTAAGATGAGAAAAGGAGGGTAAAACGGGGTGTGTAGACGGAAAGGGTGAGCCACAGTGCTAAGTGGTAAGAAGCCAATTGCCTAATAAGAAGGATTTTGAGAATGGTATAGAAGCTCTTGAAAGATTAGCCAATGCAGGCAGATGGCTCCAAGCCTCAAAATGTGTGCTTTTCTGATTACTGGTATTATTAAAAAAAAAAAAAAAATGTTTACAACGCGGTCAGGAAGAGGATGAAGATTATATTTTGAGGGCCAGGGAAGTATTGTGCCAGACTTAGAAATCAGGCAAAGAAGCTGCTAAAGTAAATAAACAGATAAGAGAAAAGCATTAGTATTTCTAGAATTGTGGCTTCTTGAACACATGCCAGATGAAATGAGGAGGGATTTGCTCGTAAGGGTCAAAGCATCAAAAACGCCGCACAGATTATTAAGGATATTTTTTTTGCATGCCTACAAAAGTGCTTCTTAGTATTTCTGCTCACAATGGCTGTTGTTTTCAGATCTTGTAAACATTAATTCTCAAATGGTAAACCTTTAGAGTAAGCCGAAAGATGAACCCTCAGGGATTTTATTTTGTGCCATGCAATATACTATTGTGAGAATGGATTCATATGATAAATTACAGCTGTGTGATTTGCATATATCGCACTGCTCTGCTCCCTCCCCAGTAATCCACCTGTCCAACCAAAATGCCGCTTTCTCAGTAAATTTAAATTTCTCCTACATTTAATATTTACCTTCTAAAACATTTTGCCAATTGTTGTTCTGTGGCACTTGGGAGGAGGCTGGGACTTTTTGCAAACAATCCAAAACAAATAATTCACCCTTTTAGCACTGTGACAAACTCTTTAAAGCATCCACAAAAATAACGTGTTCTTATCCTCATTGCTAAATTTTTGCATTTTTTTACTCCTTTATAGTAAATATAAAGAGATCAGAATTTATTACTTCAAAAAAGGCACATCAGTCTGAAAAGTCTGAAGAAGCATTACCTCCATCAAATGATCAACAAGGCCAGGAAAGACAACCGAATTTTCCTCTCTACTTGCATATTATCTACCTTGTACAGAAACTTGATCACTGAAACATTGTCTTCCTATACAACAGAGACATCAGCAGTTCGTGCATATCTGTTAGGTACGTGATGATCCTCTATGGATTTTTATAAAAATATCACCTTCAGTAATGAATTCCTCTAAAGACCTGGAACTAATTGTATCAGCTCTTAAATATATTTTATGCGGTCAAGTGTCAGCTCTCTAATAGACACATGCAAAACCTCTGTCAGCTGTTCATTCTTAAAGATCTAATTTGACCTATCAACTAGAAATTGGCTATCATATAGTATGTCTTGAAATAGTATTTAAAATTAGATTCCTAATTCCCAAGGCAAAATGCCCTTAAGTAGGGACAACACCCCCAGAAAACAATATGTGGGAATGGAAATTGAGAAAGCAAATTAGTTTGTTTTATACTCTGCTACTGGTTGAAGGCATCATTGCCCTAGTTTTATCATGAATCCATGTTTGTTTGCAAAGATGTGCAGTCGCTTTAAGATGTGCTATGTGTAGGGCTGGATATAGCACCCACCTCCAAAGTCACCCCTTTGGGAATAGGCTGTAGATCTTGAACATCTTTCTTTGTCAGACTGAAATCTTACCTGGTGCCTGGAGCTCTGTCTTTGGGGTTTTCGTGTGTCCCACTTGCAACTTGCCCATAATGCATTTATTTTCTCAGTCAACTGTAGTAAACTATTGTGTATTGAACTAATAGTTCAATATTATTTGAACTGCCTCCATCATCTTAGAAATTTTGTTAGCTGATTATTCAGTTCACTGCGTATGCTGCTTTCCCTTGTGTCGCCTCCCTTGATGTCTGTGACATATGAATTATGACGGGGGGAAAAAAGCATAGCCAGGCTTAACCTATAAAAAAGGGAAAAGAAAATGGCTGATAGAGAGCTTAAAAAAAAAAAAAGCTCTAGATGGGAAACAACAGGAGAAGTGAGTGAGATAAGGCAAACAAGAAACAAGCATTTGGAGGTAGTGATTAACACGGGCAGCTGTGGACTGAAGGCAACTGAAATGTGGGCATTTCACAAAGGGCCACAAGGCAACTTAAGGATGTCCAGGGCACTAATTTGGCGGGGGTGGGGGTGGAGAATGGGACATGTCGAACCAAGCTTTGACAGGCATCTCCTGAAAGAAGAGGACAGGTCTTGGTAGAGTCAGTTTTGAAACTGCCTATGGTTGTATCAGCTGCTGCAAATGAACCTGACCCGTCCCTGGAGGCAAAGGTGGTATGGGTAATGGATCATGGAGCCAAGCACTGAGCGTTCTGCGCTGAGCACTCAAAATGTTAGGCCAGACCTGGTGTAAACCGAATCAGTCCATTTTCTTCCTGTGGGAAAATAACGGAAGATTGGCGAGGAGGGTTGTAAACACGCTCAAGTGATTTGCAGCTAGGGTGTAGAAAAATACATATATCAAATTAATTGTTGTTTAGTCTTGTGTGTTGGACAAGTAGAACATCTGTATTGAGATAACATAGGCCTGTGATAGACTTAGAGGCACCCTATCGAACATGCTTGAGATTCCTGCCCTGCTGTGGGAAAGATCGAAGCAGAGCGGTGAACTACGCCTGCGCGAATCCCTGATACACAGGCGAAAGCAGCGGGTTCGGTGATCCTCTAGCGGGGACCGAGCTCCGTGGTGCCTGCGTTCCCGCTTGTGTGCCTCTGCCCGGGTGCTGCTTCGGGGACCCCCCAGTTGGTGAGGTAACAAAAATAAATTTACTCTCTGCATTTCAGCCGTGGTTTTGTAGTTGTTCCTGCGCCCTGCCTGTGCTGACTCACGCTTCCCTACCTTGCCATGCCAGCAACACAGGCATTCTTCTGTCTCCTCCTTCCTAGGACGTTTTTTAACTTGAGGGTCAATGCGTTTTGCTTCTAGAGTCATGCTGAGGTATTCTCCTCTGGGTTGCAGCAGAAGTAGGAAGTGAGTTTTAGAAAGCAGAGTTTGGACCCAGGTTTGTGGCATCCCGTGCTCAGCAGCAGCTCTTCGCATTGTACGCGCTTTCTTTTACACAGGTTACTCATGGTTGTCTGCAGCAGGAAGTAAAGCAAAAATAATTGCTGAGGGAAATGTGGTTCATTTTTCTTGTTCCTCATTAATCCGTATTCAGTATCTTTTCAGGAGGATATAGTCATGTGCAAATGGGGTGTAAGTTACTTTCTCTCCCTTTCCATTCCCTCTGCATGTTTTAATTAAGCATAGCCTGTTGTCCATCTTACTGAAGCAACGTTTCCTGTCATGTCAAATGTCAAAGGCAGTTTCTACATGAAAAAATAGCAAATTCTAGCCATTATTAAGATGTTTCTTAGACCTTCACACAAAACTTTTTCATTCTGCATACCTTGCAGGGCACTGATCCTTTCTTTTTTTCCTTAGCAAAGAAAGCAGATAAGGAAGGATAGTGCAATCTAGCCTTTTAAGTTTAAAATTTAGCAATGAGTCAAGACACAGATATGGTAAGAAATTGAGGTGAATGTGACAGCAAGAGAAAGGAGAGTGATGATATGGTGACCTGGGTGAACTGCATCTCAAAAAATAGTTTAAAGATCCCGTAATCTTTTCCTTAGCCTTTTGATAAGTCAAGACAGGGAAGAACTCTCCTTCTGTGGCATTAGCTGAATGTCTGCACCCTCTTAGATGTGAAGAAAGTGGTGTGACTTAGCAAAACAGAAAACCCTTAGATAACAAACTGGGATCCATGAGCCTGCTAGAGATGGCATGATAATCTTTCAACCTGCTGCATATTGACCTCCTTAACTTGTGATATACAGCAAATTGGAGTACCCAACCCAGGTGAAAGATGTTTACGCCTTCCTGGCACGTGGGGTGAGGGTGGGATGGATTTCTGCTCTAAGTGCAGAGGCACAGCAGCCGCTGGTTTTGATTTACCATAGATCTGAATGGCACTTGTTGTCAAAAACACTCTGGTAAATCCAGTGCTGTTTTGCCCTTGTTACCACATGTTAGTATGATATACTAACCCTCTCCCTTTCATGCCTTAATTTCTGCACTGTTTCTGCTTCTGTCACTGTGAGGGCTTCATGTAATATTTCACCATTAACATAGACCCATTAGGTCTTCAATACAGACTATTTGTATGCTTTTTTTTTGCCACTGGTGCTGGTATCCGCTGCCTAACGCAGGTAATGAAGGGCATGAAGAGTCTAGATGTGAATGGCTGACTGTTAATCACATCCTTATTTGTCTCTAGATGCTTTCACAACAGTCTCTGGGGTAAAGAACAGATCCACTGTCAGTTCTGCCTTATACTGTTCCGACGTACAGAACCAAACCAGGAGTAAGGAAGGTGTAAATGTAATCGCACTGGTTGTATGTCAGGCCCCAGGGTGAGAACCATGAAAACAAGATGCAGAAGGAGGTACATGTTTGACTTTGGTGCTCAGTTTTCGACCCTGGAAGGCAGCTGTGGTATGCGAGCAGCACTCATTGCATTGTCTCTAGGGCAGTCTACGGGGTTTGGCCGTTTCCTCCGTTCTGCGCATGGAGCTGGCAGCGGAGGAAGTGTTTTATGGGGATAGTGGAGATAAGCTGCTACTCAGGCGCGTGAGACAAATCAACAGGACCGAATCATCTTGAGCTGTGCAAGGGGGAGATTGAAAATTCAGATAATTTTCCTGCCTCGGTTCAGCTTCTCTTCCACTCCTAATTCCTTTCTTTCTGGCTAGTCTTTAGACCTTTTCTTCACCTTCTGTTTTCTGCTCTTGCCAATATGTCTTATTCTTTTTCATCACTCTTCTATCCCTCCACCTTTCCTGGCTCAGCTCCACCAGGCCTTAATGTTCCACACTCTCATCTAGCTGCGCCAGTGACTTACGAGCTCAGTGCTGCTGTGGACACCAGACCTCTTAAGTACCTAAGCAACTCCCAGGAAAGCTCATAAATGTCTTTCACAATGGATGTTCAAAGTAAGGGAAGCATTAGAGGTTTGAGGAGTTTGTTGCTTAAGAGGAGAAGCCTAGACTAGACAAGAAGGAGAAAACCTATTAGGGAAGAAAAATAATGTCTTTTTAATAGCAAGAACAATTAACCAGGGTCCCATCTGTGACACAAAATGATAACTGTAAGGGAAATGTTTTCATTTGAACAGAAATTAATTCAGAAGAAAAGTAGAAGAGGCTTATGTTTTGTAGGGAATTTGTTGATCATAGAGCTTTCTTTTGACTTCATCTCTGACTGTAGAAAGATGATGGAGTAAAGACTTCCAGAGATGCTATGCATTTGAAAGAAAAATTTGAAGGGGGCAGCAGTGACCTCAGGAAATGAACCCAGAAGTGGATGCAGATAGAATCAGATTAATAGGTTCAAAGGAGGGCCAGACTTGGATGCATATGGAGAAGTCTCTGAAATCCTCAATCTAGAGAACGAATCCTGTTGTGAGGTTTGTCTACCATATCCCTTGCTCCTCTGTTATCTCTTGCCTGATTGACTCTTCTACTTCTTTGGTCTTTTTTTCTCTGTGTGGTAACCTGTTTGCAATGCTGCCTTCTTTCTTTTCAGCCATTTGTTCCCCTAGGTAGTTGGACAAAGTAGCTAGAAATTATCTCATGCTAATGAGAATCCAACATTGCCTTTCACTAGCCTGATGAAAATAGACCTTGAGGCCCCACACTACACAAGGATCAGATTGCCTAATGTGGACACAGTTTTAGTATAAAAACAATTGTAGGGTGTAGAAGTGGAACAGAAAACAAAATTTATAATTCTTACAGTGCCCTTATATGTATCCATAAATCCCGGATATTGTCAGAGATGGGCTAGATGGGTCCCTCTTCATACCCATTACAGCCAAATTGTTTAGGGATGGTCTTAATGCTAACAACAGCTTGATATTACAGACAGGTTGATTTGGTCAATTAATGTGGATGTTTCAGCTTATGTGCATGAGTATTCCCAAACTAGTCAGGGTTTTTTTTGCGACAACTTAGCTGTGGTGGCATCAGGCTGTGGCTGACACTAATTGTGCCAACTTAAGTTTTTTGATCCAGTCAGTCTTTTCTCTAACTTTGAACTGAAACTTCAAAGTATCTTTTTTTTTTTTTTTTTTTTTAATGCAATCACTTATGAGTTTGTATTGATTTGTATAAGTAAAATGT
>NW_009225350.1:11743-62142 GCF_000690835.1 Fulmarus glacialis
TCTGAGGGAGCAGTTCTTGTGGGTGTTCAATGTAATGGGGCTTGAACACCTTAAATACATATGCACAGACTAATTGCCTGCATGCAAAGCTGTGTTTTCACTGAGTGGTCATGTTTGTAGTTAAATGAGTGAGTATCACACACCGTGATAATACTGATGTTCAATAGTTCTCATTTCCCTGCGTGAAGAGTTTCATCCAGTTGATCAAGGAGTAGATGCGCTTCTGTATGACTTTGGCTAATATCAAACTGTTTAATAATTAGTCATACGTTAACAATAGATGGCCAGAAACTTAATTATCAGCAATGCATAAATTTGTGAAAATGCTGCTCAATTTGTGAATCACTTGTAAATTGGAAAATAGCCAAATCTCTTCTAAATGATTGGTATCATCAGTCTGAGACACTGTCTAATATTTGCAGCTATCCTTTTGTTTCATGTATATTTAAAAGGTGACTCTTTTGGGTGTCCATCTTAATGGACCTTGGTTTCCAGAGAACATAAGCCTTGCATTTCAGGGGGAATTTAACTCTCTGTCAACTTGGCTGCCTAACAATAGGAGCACTCAGTCACCAGTGTTTCTTAGTGATTGACAGTCAATAAGGCACTCTAGAGTGACAACTTAATATTTTTCTCCATATCCTTTAGCTAGGTTCGAGTGACATCCCTATATTGGCTTTTGATGCCAAACACTCCAGAAAGTCATTTATAAGACTCTGTCTACATCTCAGACTAGTGCAAGATGAAGCGTTGGATGTCATAACGGTGACAACATGGTATCCAGATTTCCAGCCCAAATTTTAGACATATATGTAATGTGCATTCTGCTATACGTAGGCATCAGGAATCAAGGAGCCCGATAAATTGCTGTTGGGGTTCATTTTCAGCATCTAGCAATGTAGCTGGGCAATTCCCATTAATATTAATAGGAATTTAGCAGATAAATCTCCTTGAATAACTTTTAGAACATTTACCCTTAATGTGCCTTACATTTCAATAGGCTGAGCTGTGTTTTGAAATTCCATTTGAGAAGGGTAATGTGATAGATATAATAACGAGGGATATGCAAAAACCAGTAGGATGTATATTTCTACATGACACTGGAGGCTTACAGTACTTTTAAATCAGAGCATCCTAGAATACTATTAATGAAATCCCCTTTAACCTTAAGGGGTAATTTTTTCCAAGTGATCCACAGGGGATTTGGCTGTTAAATTTCCGTTAACGGTAATGGGATTCACAATATTACAAAGCAGGTTCCCCACTAGCCATGCTGAAATTCTACCCCCTGCGGCAATTAATCACACCCCTTGGGCTCGTTAATGGAAATATGAAGCAAATTATCTGGCTAATCATAATATGTGATCAATTGGCTCTCCTGCAATAATTGATTGCTGGCTAGTTAAAGCCAGCTCACAGTTTGAAGATTTAATAGCCGAGTGACGAAAGACGGGGTGACCCTGTCATGGTTGTAAACACCAAGGCACCTACAGCTCAGAGACAGCATGTACCAGGGTTGGCAAGTAGCAGGTCCTCCTTGTATTCTCCTGTCTTCCATCTCCTGGTGTAATGTTTTTCTGGTTTCCCTCTGACTCGCATCCCTCATATCAGGTCCTGCAAGTGCTTCCCACAAGGAGTGTTCTTGCCCCATTGCCTTTACCAGGGTGTTACTGGTGTCCTGCTGGAGTTCTGCATTTTCTCATTCTGCCCAAGCCAGGGACTTTGTGTTTGCTTCTACTCTCTGGGAATCTGCATTTTCAAGCTGTGTTATGAAAATGGATAAGCTAGTCTGAATGGTGTGGTTGTGCTGGAATGTGTTCACAGAAGCCTTGGCTCTGTCCCTTAAGCTATGATTCTGGTACCTGATAGCATAAATTCATTTACCCCGTTTTGCTTGACCTGTTTTGCAAGGAGCGTTCTCTGAGGTTGTGGGCTGGTTGGATGTAGCGTGCCAAGGTCATCCCTCAAGTTGCTGGAAAGAGAAGAACCACTTTAGCATATCAGCTAGAGAGTTCACTCCTCACTGTTGTTCTACTTAAATGTTAAAGACAGGAAGCTACAAAATTTACCTTTTTTTTTTTTTAATGCTTGGTTAAATCTAAGCCACTTCATTGATTGTTTTGGGGGCTTTTTTTCTCACTGGCATTCTGTAAAGGCTTAACATACCACCAAAATGCAGCCTTAGTTAGGCTGCAAACTCAACTCTTCAGGATATTCTTTGATGTACATTAGAGTATTATGGTTAAGCTAACTGGCAAACGTGCAAATCCAAGAGTGCCATGCAAAATCAATAGCATTTCTTCAGGCAGAACACTACTTTATAGCCACACTGCATGACTGTGTCGTTTTCCTAATGAATTCTCCAGTGTGCAGAGGTGCACTAAACAACAAAGATAAATACTGGTGTACGGAGGAGCATAATACAGATTTATAGGCTTAACAGAATACAGAGTACAGATGTTTTGCATATAACTAAGATTGGTTTATGAGCTTTTGCAGGCGGGGTTATCTGTATTCTAACTAAGGACTGTTTTTCAATGGCACTCGAAATGAATAAAGCCACAGGAAACTTTTTAAAATACATTTCGGCACCATCCAAACAGCGGTGTCTTTTGTGTACCCCACTACATGTGTTTCATCTCTTCTTGAGAGCTGTCTGATGGCATAGGTTGGGCGTTGAAAAGGGAGAATCCTCAAGATCACCTGAGCAACTCTGAAACAGAGATGTCACTGAAAATAAGACACTTACAAGAGCACTTAGGCAATTTTTAAAATCCCTCCCAGAATGTGTATTAAGTTAGCCAGGCACCAACATATTGAATAGCTTTTCATTGCCCGGCTCTGTCACTTGGCACAGAAACATTTAGTGCCTTGTTATTAATTTTTATATATATTCAGAAGCCTATTTCTGCAGAAGTCTTGATTTTATTTTTTTTTCTTTCTTACTGGGGAAAATAAAACAAACTGCTTCTATTATGCTATGTTTCCATGGGGAACCTTACTAATGTACATAATATACAACAGCTGATGGCAAGTGATGATAAGTTGCTTATACCACTGGGAGCTCTGGAATGAGTGGTTTACAAAGCTGGGTAAGTAATGAAAGTCCATAAACAAGACACTCCACGGAGCAGCAGAGTGACAGAATTTTGGCTCCAAACTTGAGGCTGTTTGGCTGGTATTGGAAATCCATATAACATCCTTCCCTCCTGGCATCTGCTACTTTGAGAAGGTTCAGTTCATTACAATAACAAATTTCAGCTAAGCATAATTGCAGCCTGTGCCCTGTTCGATGGATGACCTTACTGGAGCACCTCGTAACTTGGTCTCACACTAGTGGGTGCTACCAGACAAGGCCTCCGTGGTCGTTTGTCACTCCCTGAGTCTAGGCAGGGTGCATGTACTGATTTGTAGTTAATGCAGGTGATCTTTGTAGCCTTTCAGATCAATCCAACCTAATTAAAGGAGTAATTCTCTGGTTTTTAGGGCCAATTTACCTTTCCAAGATGGTATGAATGCCTGCAGCTCAACTAATAATGAGGTAACATCTTAGAGCCAATTAAGTGAAAATGAATCAGTAGAGCCCATTAGACTTGCTAAGGTTCAATAAGAGATGGAGCAGGTGAATTTTTCCTTGTTAGAAACTCTGGTGTTTTATGGAAAGTTAGAAAACTCACAGCAGCTTCTCACACAAGAACGTCAGGCTCTGCGTTCCTGAAAGCAGTCCATCTCCTTTAGTTTCGGGCAGCGTACTGATCGTTTCCTAAAACAGAGCTGTACTTCTTAGAGGTTAGGGATTCAGAACAGCCTATAAGTAATATTTTTCTGGGTGTTATTTTAGCGAATGTTCTTGCAGATCAGCCCTCATCTGTGAAAGGATTCTATTAATAAAACCAGCTGTGGAACAGGAAGACAGAATGGTGTTATTAGTAACTGCAAAACCCTTTCAAAGCACTATTCATCATCCAAATAATTTACTAAATGGTTTCTGAGAAGAACTATTAATTAACTGGCAAGAATGAGCCACATTAACATTTGTTTATTGCACTATGTCTGTTGGCCTTGCGGACTTGGACCAGAAGAGAAAATAGTTGAAGAAACACAGAGGGGCAAATTTTAGCTGTCCCCTCCATGGGCAGAACATCGCAGTTCTTCACGCTGTGAAAGCTGGTTTGGATTAAGGCCAGACACGAAGGTGCAGCACAGTAGCTGTTTGAGACTCAGTTCTGCCCTCCTGTTGTCCCAGCTGATTCCAACTCCACTGAGCAGAAAGCCCTCCAGCACAGCTCCTCTCCCCCCACCAAGAGCAGAGACGGGCCCTGCTGCGCTGGTACATCGAGGCTGGACAAATGGGCTTCTCCCTGAAGCGCCGTGGGCCACCTCCACTGTGGCTCTGCAAGTCAAGGCACGCAGTCGTTCGTGGGTGACAGGTACTTCTGGTTTTGTTGTACCCAGTGTGCAGATTTAGTCTTTCCAGGGCTGCCCAGAGCCGCAGGTGCCACCACCTGAGGCCAACGAGTGAGATGTTCTGTATCACAACCCCACAGGAACATCCCATGGCAGCGAGAGCCCAATGAAGTCAATAGGAAGCTTTTCATTTCCTACAGTTTGTTGGCAGATCTAGGTGTCCAGGCATGTTAGACCACAAGCATCCCATCTTGGTTGTACACACACAGATCCCCGAGTTGAGGCTTAAATTTGGAGCTCATACCATGTTTTGGCTTCCCCCCCACCATTAAGTTCTTAGCATTCACCCATTTTACACTGTGTAGCTTTTGTTTTGTTTCTAATCTGTTGTTTTAAATGTATCTGACAATATTTTTCTGCATCCTAGAAGCAAATTGTTCTTATAAATAGTGAACTGTGGGAGCCCCTGTTGCCTTCACGAGAGGTGCAGATAGACGATCTTCTTCTGGCAAGGGCTCAGGCCATTAGTGCTATTCGTGCAGAATGAATTTGCACAAAGGCTTGTTATTTATGGCTAAACTCCCTGGTACCATAAAATCTGGAATTGCTGTGTAATGGGAAACGTAAGGACACTGAGCACTGTTGGGTGATTACGGAAGATTTTTTTCCTCTTATCCGACTGGAATCGTTGTAAGTGTCCTGGCTTACATTGTATGTGCCTTGCAGTAGCTTTGGAAAGCCATTCTTGATAGCCTTGTTGTGTGGTATCTTCCTGCTGCATTCCTTCCCCTACTGACATTTAAACTGACAGAATTATATTTGATAGCCCAGTGTCAGTAACTCAACATCAGAAATGAGCATGTCAACAACCTCTCCTTACAACAGAAATTCTCTTGCTCTCCAGACCTGAGTCACAGCACAGCTTTCCCTTCAGATTGGTGAGACGTTTCTTTTCCACAGTACTGAGATGTCCAGGAGAAACAATATAGTGGTTGTATTTTAATTAGATATTTAATACTGCGCAAATCAATTTGACGAGAAGGAAGAAAACATTGTCAGCGTAATTTAAAATACGTATTTGTTTTTTCTTCTGAAATGGGACAGATCTGAAGCTTCAATTCTTTCTATAATTAGGGTTTCTCTACTGAAAAGTGCTTTTCGATAATCACTACGATATAGCAAAAAAAAAAAAAAAAAAATCACGTCTTTTCCAATCCTTCTCTCTTCTCTGCTTCATTTACATGTATCTGTGTTTCCATCACATCTTGGCTTGCCTGTGTGCAGATCATTGGGGTCTCTTTGTTCAAAGGTAGCATGACATGTGCTGGTATCAGAGGAAACACATTGACATTGTAGGCAAAGTGTCGTGTAAGACAGAAGTCCTTATAACAAAGCTTTATATAAATCAGAGTAACTAAAAGTAGCCGTCAGTGTTCACTGTATGCAACGGCTGACTCTGTATCATGAGGGTTTTGCTCCCACTAGTAGGATAGACGGGAAGGGGAGGTTTTTACTGGGTGGACTTATATGCCCTTGCAAGGCAAGCAAACCCAAAGCTGTGTCAGTACATGGGATGAATGCAGTTAAAAGCTGAAGTGAAAGGTTCTGTTAAGAATGACCAGAAAAGAATTACATAACGTGAGTAATCAGTCCCCAAATATTTCCAAAATAATGCCTATGCAATGCAGCTGACATCTCAAGCTTGAAGCCGGAGGAAGCTGTGGTAGGATCCTTTTGCTACCTGTTGGCATGCATCGGTGCATCTCCCAGCTCCCTTTCCTCTCTGGCAGAAGCAAAATGCATCTCATTTCCCAGTCTGTTTCAACCGATGGCAGCGGGGTTGCAGAGACCTATCTGAGGACAGTATTTGGCACACAGCATTGTGTATTTATTTTGTTCTACTGTATATATGAAGCCTTGATTTGTTCTTGCATCCAGGTCATCACTGGAACAAGATGAAGCAACTTGCTTTTCAGTTTCCCATTTGAAGTAAGGGAATAAAGAAAGAAAAGTATATCGTGTTTATCTGAATACTAAAAAACCTGACCACACAGTGGCAGCCTGTGTTACCGTAACTCAGCCAGTTTAGAGAGGATTAGTAAGGCTATGGGTGAGTTTGAAAAGGCTGTTCAGAACATTGATGTTAGTATATGATACAAACCTTGGGCTCAATCCACTGCATCTTTTAATGTGAGATATCTATGAAGTCATTAGATGGGTTTTCTCAGCACGTGCTATGTGATCTGCACTGTTCTTTTTTCACAAAGGGAAAAAAACTAATCGAATAATTTGGATATGTCAACAGAGTTGGTAATCATGAGTGTCTTACGCTTCCTTGTCAGGTGCAAATGGGAGAAGACAGCTATACAGGTGATGAGCTTATTAAATAGATCTATGATATTAGTTTCAATGACAAGATCTAAATCAGAAACCTAATGGTGTGTTAGTTTACAGGTTCATTTTTCATTAACACATTATACACATCTTGTAAGCAGGTGTTGTGGACACCCAGTTGGTCTGGTCAGGTGCATGAGCTGCTTTCAGGACGTGTAGGTAGCAATGATCAGTGTTGCAGTCACGTTTTTTATGTTTGTTTGTTTGTTTTGCTGTTGTTGGGTGGGTTTTTGTGTGTGTGTGGTTTTTTTTTTTTTTAAAAACAAATCCTGGATGGGGTGCAGTGGGTTGGCCAAGTGCAAAAGACTTTTATATGCACTTATTCCAAATGTCCTTAATGAAGTTGTTTTCCTTCTTGTCTTTTGTCTTGATATGTTTACCAACTCCGGTTTTAGATTGCTTCTCCAGCTGACATAAATGTATTTCACTATTCACAGCGTTTCACTTCAGTGTTTCAAAAAAGTAGCAGTAAACTATTTACTCACGTCAACACTAAAGACTAAATCACTCCTCTCGGCTACGTCTGTGACAAATTTCAAAGTGTTTTCAGAATTTGACACATCCTTTCAGTGAAGATGTTAAAGAAACTAATGTCTTGCTGATTTGATTCAGAAAGAGTGAATCAATTCTAAGTGTGAAGTTAGCATGTGTGTGCAAAGTGGCCTTAGATTGCTAAACCAAGATCTTCAAGATCTACTTACACTTGAATTAGACGTTTTGTAGTAGTCCAATATGTTTATTTAATTACATACATTCACTTTGATATCTTTTAATTAACCAATATTAATTATCTTCGTGTTGACAAACCCTAAAATATCTGGATGAAAAGAAGAAGTGTTAGATGGTGTCCTGCACCACTAAAACCCTTAAGTGGATTTTCTGTTGTGCTAGGGCCACGTGCTGGGCTGGTGGGAGTGAACTGGGCTCAGTGACTTTTGTCCATGGATAAATTTATATACCAGACATCACAAGGACATCTGAGGGCTCTAGACTATTGGTCTGGTAGCGAAAAACAAGACAGCTTTTCCAGAATGAAGATTTTGCATAACAAAGGCTTAAAAACTTAAAATTTTAAAAATTTGATTCTTATCTGTTTCTCCCCCATGTCCTAGGCTATTTCTTCTCATTCTGCTTTTTGGCAACCTCAGACTTCCTTAAAAACTTCCAAGCATCTGTGAGAGTAAGAAATATGTTAGCCTAACCTCTGGAGACAAGCTTCCATCTAGCATGAGAATCAACTCGAAGTTCTGGACTATAAATTTTATTCTTGCCATTAGAGCTGAGAACCCTCAGCTGAAGACGGACCAAGAAAGAATAACATTCAGACTTTTGAAAAATGGCCTCTGATTTACAGTGGTGACACAAAACTAAGTATTGAGTTATCAGCACATTCATCACTAGATTTAGTGCCGTATCTCAAGCTAACTTTTTTTTTTGAATGGTGTTACTGTCTGACTTTTGTGAAGCAATCTAATGTTTCTTTTTCATGCACCTCAACTACCCCTTTGTGTAAGTTATTACCCATCACTCCCATTAGGCTTTTATTTATCTGCCCTGTGTAAACTGCTGATATTGCTTTTTTTTTTATTCCTGAGATATGTCCCAAAACTCAGTTATGGCCAGTGATAAAGGGGTTATGTCTGATTCTCAGTTGAGAGATGAGCGTGGTTTCCTTGAAATTGGTAATGAGATGCCAGTCCACACCAGTTCAAGGTACAAGCCAGGAAGCTGTACTGGATTCAGATTCATGTTCCACTTAAATTTTATTTATTTTTCAAATGTTTCTGCCTTAGTAAGTTGAAAGCTGTTGACGTTTTTCAAGACATAGTCCTTTTAGAACTGTAATCCTGAAGAAAGCTGAAAGGTGCCAGACTAGCTATTTCTGTATTCACGTACAGTGAATCAGAAGAGCTTGAATTTAGTGCTGGGGTTTTGGACACCTTGGAAATGCCTCATGCCACTGGAACTCATGCTTCATGCAGGTGCTACGCTCGTGCACCTGCTCAGAGGACGAGCCTGTCTAGTTCATACCTTGTGCCCGCTGAGATAAGAAATAGGGCCTTGTAATATTAATTTTTCCCCTGTCTGCCTATTCTTCCTCATACTCTGACCTTGAGGTTACCCTAATGGCATCTTCCATGTTGCTGACTTGTGGTTTTTCTTTCCAAATTAAGCCTCCCGCTCAGCGTGACCTCTCTTTATTAAAGACCAGATACACACTAGGTTTTGTGAAGGGCTGTGTGGTCCCGGGCAGGAGTTGGGCCTGGGCTACTTGTCTCCTCAGCGCTGGAACTGGGTCCATTCCCAGGTCTGTGGCTCAAGGAGAAAATTAACTGTTCTGGAGAAAATAAAGTCCTTACAACTTCCATCAAGATGCCAGGAGGCTTTCTATTTTCCAGGGTCAACTTTGTCGGAAGGGACAGGCTTCTCGATCCTGCTTTATTTTGCAGGGTCTAGTAATAGTAGAATGGGACCGTGTGGACCCAAGTAAAGCCATGGCAGTTAAAAACTTGTATTAAAGTAGATATCGAGGAGGAATTAAGAAAGGGCAAGGAAAGAGGAGTTGATATTTGGGGACTGAGAAGCCACTGCAAAGGAAAATTACTTCAGGAAAGAGAATCTGAAGCCACAACATTAAATTTTTTCAGTGTCCCTGCATTATTCCTCTGCCTTTTGGAACATCCTCAAGTATTACAGCGGCTGAAACTGCTGGAGGGGAACAGTGTGAAAAATAATAGAAAAATAATCTCTTTATAAGAAGTGGGGGCTAATACTCAGAGGCGTCTTGTCAACAAACAAATAACAAATCCCTTACACAAAAGAGAGGTACTCGAATAAGGCAGCATGCCTGCATGACACCTGAATAAAGCTTCTCTTGTAAGCCCTGCCCACTTGCTTGCAGTAGATAAATACCACTAAACCTTTCCAAAAGAAGCTTTAAAAAACCCAAACAAACCACAAACAAAAAAAAAATCCATGAACCTGCAATCTTGGCTCCTTGCCCTGTCGAATGCCCAAGACATATTTTGACGTGCAGCCAGCAGAGACAATTCAGAAGAAAAGTGAAGGCCAGGTCCTCTGCTAATGTAAATCCGTCTGGCTTGATTGCTAGCCCAAAAAATCAAGTGGACTGGAAACAATAAAGTAATTTTAATATTAGATGCCCTCCTGGCCTGTGATTTAGTGCCCCTCCCTTTCTCTCCTCCTTCCCAAGCACATCACACACATCTGTTTATAATGCTAGGCTGGCATCTGATTTAAGGAAAGATCAATAAAAGGGGTGAAATTTTCCAGATGATACTCAGTGACCTGGATGTCCAAATCGCATTGAATTTCTGCTCGAAAATTTCACTGGTAA
Source organism: Fulmarus glacialis (assembly GCF_000690835.1). Taxonomy (NCBI): domain Eukaryota; kingdom Metazoa; phylum Chordata; class Aves; order Procellariiformes; family Procellariidae; genus Fulmarus; species Fulmarus glacialis. The sequence goes on from NW_009225350.1 coordinate 21,903, forward strand.
AACTCTGGCTGCAGTTCTGCCAGATCCTCCCTGCAGGGAGTTTGCAGTACGGTAGCACGCTTCAAACAATGTCATGCTTGTGGTGGTGCTTTTGGTGAGGTGTTTGTTCAATTGGAATAATCTGGAAGTCAGCACTGTGGCCCTTCCCCTCAAACAAAAACTTTGTGGAAGGATGCCGAGAGTTGCTGAGAGAGTTTAGTATACCCTAAAATTATACACGTGTATATGTAATTTTAATATTTTGTTTCGAAATATATATAGCCACACATCATTTTAATGAGTGACAGCAAAACATGCTCCCAAAATCTAAATGGTCTGTCACAGCACCTGCAGCCTGCTTGCCTTCTTGATGATTCACAATCAGTAATAACAGTGTTCACACACAAAAATAACAGTAGAAAAAATTATTTTTTAAAAAAATCCTTTATATTGAAATTTCCTAACCGGATTCACTGGGTAGGAGAACACTGTGCTTTGTGTATACATTGTTTTCTCTTTAAATAGCTCAGAGAAGCTTTGGAAGGGGCACCAAACCGTATTCCCTAGATGTCAGTCAGACATTTGAGCAGACCCAAACTTTTGCTGAATCTTTGGGGCTTTGCCATCAGCACAACTTCTTCTGAGTTGCTCTCGACTTATAAAGTAAGTTGTATTCAGTCCTTAGAGGTGCTGACTTAAATGTTGTATGATTACCTGGGGTTAAAAAAAAAAAAAAAGGCAAGTAGGTATTACTGTGTTTAGGAAGGCAAATGAGATTATAAAAACAACCGAAAATGTAAGTTGAAACTCCTCGCATCAAAGTCTTCAATCAAAATTCAGGCCCCAATTCAGCAAAGTCCTGAAGTACCTCCTCAGCGTGAAGCACTTGTGTAAGTCCTCTTGATGTCAACGGGAATTGAGTGCCTGGTTAAAATTAAGCACGTGCTTAAGGGCTTTGCTGCCCGGAGATGAATGCAGCCATGCTGTGAGGCATCCTGTCTCAGCTCGCAAAATGAATGCCTAAAACCAAGTAGTAAGTGACATTTGAAAAATGTTGTAGTGTTGTTCCTCACAAAGACACCACAAAGAAGTTTGTGAGAAAGCAGCAGGGAAGTCTTCAAACCACCATGGTCCTCCACTGAAAATGAAGGATACAGTGACTAGGAAGGGATAAAGGAAGGAAGGGAATGCTGATTGGGAGGGAGGAAGAAATACCAAATCCATTCTTCAGATTAGGAAGTGGTATTAAATAGGAACACTAGCTCCACTGCTGTCTCTTTCCTTAGATAAAAATTGAGCTTTCAGAGAAGTTCCTGCCTTTGTTTCATTTGTTTTCTCCATTTGTCTGTGAGGACAGCCAGTACTTTGAGGTAGGAGCTGGTTTCTTTCAGTGTTTACAGTGCAATGATGCCCTCGTGTGATGCTGTACTGCCAGGAGTGATGGTGTGAAAAGCCATGCACCTTCTGAGAAGTAGAACAATTAGAGCTTGTATTCTTCAAGGTGACTCAAATCACCAAACGCTGCCTCTGGTTTGTTTCTTCTGAGTGACTGGAAGGAGATGCAAGAGCCCTGTCCAAACACTAATGGACTTCGTTAAGCTGGGTAGGTCATGATACCCATTCTCTGACTTAGTGGTGCTGGCTTTCTTAGGAGTTCACCTAAGGTAAGAAAGGTCACAATCATTTTAAGGAACAGGTTCATGAGAGAGATCTCCTTACATTATGGAAGCATGCCTGAGAAACAGGGCTATTAATATTTGATTCTCATATCTTATGCTATTGGAACTGTCGAACAGTAAGGAGGATGCTGACAAGTCAATCAGATTTGTCCTCTGAAGAATTTCACAATAGCTGGATTTTTTTTCTAATGGGACATTATCTTTCAGTAGATGGGCTGAGCAGGGCTGTGTTTTGGTTTCTGTCAGGCAAAACTCGTGTCAGTTTGTGGCACTTATCTCCAAGGAGCATTTTCTTACTGTTTTCTTTAAAGGATAAAGTTCTTTCTTGAGGCGTCAAAGTACTTCACCCACATTGCTACAGCCACTCCTTGTGGAGTTTGTCACTCTTCTCTCATTCTGCAGGATATATCAGAACAATAAGAAATTTCAGGTGTTCCGAAGTTTTTCAGCCACAATTTTGGTTTTAAATTCCTATGTGTTGTCTTTGTTGTGCACCAGGCAGAGCCAGGAGACTGGCTTCCTATCCAGGTTATTTACGTCTGCATTTGGATTGTAATGTCACGCTGTAATGCCAAGATGTGTGACTGGATGAAAAGAGACGGTATCTGCTGGGATCTTTGTTTGTCAGTGCCAGGTACAAAGGTGTGTGGCTCCAAGACTGGGTTTCCAAAGTACTACAATGGAAGAAGGAAGTAATAGTACTAAAATAGATAGGGAATCGTGTACTCGATAGCTGAAGCCACAGAAAGAACATGTTTTATTAGTTGGCATACATATATAGAAAAGGTAGGAAGTTTTTGAGCTCAGAGACTTTTCTTCAATTTTTTTTATCCCTAAACCCTCACGGTTACAACATGACTACAGCATAATTTTGTAGCAGGGGCGGAACTTGGTTTATATCATTCAGCTAAAGAAAATGAAAAAGACGTTTCCTATGAAATTCTACAGCCTAGGGCTGCTTTAAAAGAATGTAAATAGAAATATCAGGTCTTGTTTTCCTGAATCCATTGCATATTTATTTGAGTTTTGAAGAACAGCTTGTAGGAACACCAGTACCGTGGTATGGCATGACTGAGGTACAAAATATGGTCACCAAAGAAGGCAGCACTTGGTAAGAAGTGTCAGTGTCCCCGTGACAGTGGCTTTGAGCAGGCTGGTTTTTCTCAGCAGCAAGCAGTGACATGTGGTCTGATGTCCAATGCTGTCATCCCTGCAACTGCTAATTGCACTCAACAGACTTGCTAACCACTACCTGTCAATGCCGAAAGTTTGTTTGGCAGAAATGTGATTGCCACATTGATGTGTTCTTGTGTTAAAAGCACTGTAAGGCTTTCAGAAAAAGAAAAATAGAGCAGTGTCATGTAAGTACTCCATCTTCAGTACCTTTTGATCCTCACTTTAAAATTTCATAACTGACAAATGATGCTGCACACTTTTTCAGCAAATAGAGTGTGTTGTTCTTAGAGGGGCTTTTATCATTTTAAAGCCGTGATGTTTCTCTCGGTTTTTTTCTCCTCTTTTCTTTTGCTTTCACAAAGCAGATGCTTTATGTTTATAGATTCAGGTTTTGTATTTCAGCTGATGAAAATGTATTTTGTTTCTTTCTGTCTGAGTGCAATAGTTGCCTGAAAGTGTGCCAGTGCTACTAATCACCTCACTAATGGGACAGCCAAGCACTTCCAGTGCTTCTGTGTTTGTAGGTACATTTTCCCACACCAACAGATGGGCCAGTATAATATAACTTGGAGCAAACTGTGAGTGCTCAAACCTACCCCAGGTGCTAATGTTACCCCAGGGACCACCTAGCAGCTGGGGAGGTAAATGGTTTGGTTCTCTCCAGGGTTGCAAAGAGGCAAGGGAAGCTGACGACTAAATGATTTCTCCTCCAAACTTCAGTGAATTTCCTCTTTTGTACCTACTTGAGGGTCAAATCTTGCTCTCCCAGAACTTGATGCCACTTTTCGTATTGATATAGGGAAACACTGAGAAAGCAGTGCGTGGAACAACATTACCCAAGGGGGATGTTCAGGGAGGATCACCCTGATGCTAACCTGGTGCAGGCAGGGCCTGTTCTGTGGCTGAGGATGGCTGAAGATTATGAAAGCCGTACACACTGTAACGTTCACGGTATATAAATGGTTTAAATTGCAGTCCTTGAAGATCAGAGACTTAAAGAAATACAATCTACTTCATTCTTGGTGTAGCTATCATCCATTGCTGACATAAAATACTGGTTTGTCCTAATTGCTGGGAGTAGTAACCATTTCATAGAATGGCACTTCAGTTAAGGCAGAACTGTATTTAATGGCATGTGCCCTTATACTTGCAATGATCCCTCTAACAAAAGGCAGTGGTTACAACACGACGTGCTGCACAGCATGGTGAAGTATGCAGTAGCAGAAAGGGGGGCACCCCGCTCGGCCATCACCTTCTTGCTGTTACTAAACTGGGAAATAACTGCAGGTGGCTAAAAAGAGATGCATTCATTGGCTCTCTTTAAGGAGTCCCAAACTGGCCATCTGCAAACTGAGGCACCCCAGTAGTCAGGGTTGTCTGGAGGACCCTTACTCTAAGTCAACACCAAGTTCTGCCTACTTGCCTGGCAGCAGATTGTCAGTATTTTAAAACATCTGTGCTGCTGTTTTAAAAAACAAAAAAGCAAGGTATTTGATTTCTGTATATTTTTTTCAGCTTCTGATTCTCCTATGTTTCTAACAGAAAGCAATTTTATTATCTGCCCTTTACATATGAGTACACTGAGGTGTGGGGTGTCTTATTCAAATACTCTGCTTTTGGCAGAACCAAGGATTCAAGCCAGCTCTCTTTCTCAGACTTATAAAAATGCCCTACCCACAAGGTTATGCTGTCTTCATGCATATATATATTATGCATAGTTAATACCCATGAAATCAGTACCTGAATTTTCTACAGTTTCTTTATCATCTCGAGACATGTTTTTTTCAGCTTCTTGCTTTAGAAAACACATTTTATTTTGACTTCTCTCATAGTTTCTATTAGAAGTAGTCATGGTTTTATATTAATGTTTGCAGTGCTTTTGACACAGTCTAAGGCATGAATATCTGAAACCAGCTCTGCTTTGTATATTTTGTCAGCAGTTTAATGTCATTTCTCTTGCTGAGCAAGTGAATTTGTTCAGAATACAAAACAACTGTAAATTCTTTTAAGAACTGCCTCCTGTGTAGCAACTTGTAGATGTTGTGAAATATCAGAGAAGTGAAACAAGACAGGGTTGGGGTTTTTTTCCATTTGTTGTTTAGTACAGTTTTTGCTAACTTAGCCTGCTTTTGCTAAGCTCAACACTTGGGACAAAATTGTTCAAAACATATCGCATTTATCAAATACGGTTTGATTATTTTTCCTTTGGTTGTTGGGATGGGGTTTTTTCTGGTCAGATTCAGAATGTCCTTCAATGATTAAATGCCATTTATGAATAACAAATTAACCATGTTATCTGTGTAGAGAACTCAGAATTCATCAAAACAAAAGATGAAGACTGTTACTCGTCATTTGAAATTGTGTAATCACAGCTATGCTGAGTTGTGTTTTGATTAAGTGGAAGATGATTACAGAGATCCATCAAGCAAAGATGCAATAGCATCCAGGGCAAGCGCAGATTTAATTCCATCCCAATATAACAAAGGTTTTTGAGCACAGTTTTTAAGTTCCCACTCATGTCAGGGGAAATGCTTAAAACTGTGTATGTATTTAAGGATGTTACAGATTATTGTCTGAAGGAGCACTCACAGCTCCTGTGCTACTGGATGAATCAAGCTGTTTTGTGTTGAGACAGACTTCCCATTTCAGTCATAGGGCCACAGGCATATGGTTTACTCACCTAACTTGTTATACCACAGTCATAATTGGCATGATTTTCCACACTGCGCATTCACGATAATATGCACAGTAGCCCTGAAATGAGTAGAAGTAAAAAAAATTATCTGTAGCATGTGCAGTTCTCCATGGGTACAAAGGCTGTGCAAAGGTTCACCCATCTTTTTCTGCATTTTTCTGTTGCAACTGGAGAAATGGATGATGGAGCAGGATATGGACAGGAGGGGAAATGTGCAAGTTTTGTTACCATAGTGTAAAACACAGACTTCTGATACTCAACCAAGACTGAGTATCTTAGGGCCACAAACTGGTTTCTTCCAGTGTGGTATCCAGAGCTGGAGTGAAGAACCGGGGCTGGCATCTTCCGCTTCGTTTTAGATAACATATTTCATGGACTGCTGTTTGCATTTGTCTTTTGAAGCTGGTCAGAGGTTAGAGTTGAAGCAGTTTTCTATCCAGAATGAGGTCACTCGGAGGTCTCCACTTCTACACAGTCATCACATCAACGAGGGCTTTTTCTTCAAAGCCTTAAGGTGTCAGTTAAGTTGAGAAACTGAGAAATCGAGTTCAAGTCTATTATCTGTACTGTTTCCCTGACAGTTTCCCTGATCGTCCTCTACAATACAACTTCTCCGTAAGATAAAAGTAGTGTAAAATTGCATTTTTAAGCTCATCTTATTTAAGGTAAGTTTAGAAATGTGAAGCCTCTCACTACACAGCTGAGATCTAAACTACTCCAAGAACTCTGTAAGACAAACTGCAGAAATACACTACTAGTTTTGTTAGCAATGGGCTTTTTTTTTTTTTTTTTGCATATGCTGAAAACACGGAGGATTGCTGGGTCCAGTTGTGGTAACAAATCAGGTGAGAGGAGAGGAGCATCTGTAATACAGAAAAGCTCTTCTTGTGGCCAGCTGCTGCCTTTAGGCTGGTATAGTTTCAGAGTAACTTCACTCGAATCAGTGACTTGATTGTAAATTTACAACAGCCAAGCTGAAAGTACAGTTTAGTCTTCTTGTATGAAAGGTACCAGAGGAAAAAAGAGAAGGAAATAGGGGATATAGACGGCGTGCCAATGATGCATTGTAGGGCACGCTTCCTACAAAGCATCGAAAGGGGAGTGGTAAGCACTTAGGCAGCTTTAAATGTGGAGAGGCATTGATGATTGAAGCATGGGCATTTTTGCAGGCAGGGAAGCCTTTTACCCTCTGTGGCTCTTGAAAACAGTCCTTATAGTTTTGTGAAGAGAGACAAATTGTTACCGTGCATCAGAGCAGGTGCATATTGGAAAATTTTACTTGGACAGAAGACTCATATAATTCACTTATGGCTGGGGTACTTGTGAGTTATTGGGCTTTCAGATATGAGAAATAACCCTTATAAGTCATTGCTACTGTTGTGACCCATCCTCTTTTCATTCACATACACAGTTTTTCTTCCTTACCCTTCTAGCTAAAGCATATTATAATTATTTGATTAGATCTGTTACAAGCTACTCTGAGGAGCGAAAGAATGAGACTCTGTTCTCCAAGCTGAAGTTATGTTTTCAAGAATGCTGATCTCATCTTGGGGGTGGCTTACACTATTCTCAGTTAAAATCAAATCCAGAAATCCTCTCTTCGCAGAATTTCGGAAGTCAACATCTGAGTGCTCCAGAAAGTTCTTGAAAAATTAACTCCCATTGTCACACATCAGCATTTTCAGGCTTCAGCTGAACTAGAAAAGTGAGAGACGCTTTCTGTGCTTTTTCCAGCCTCACTGTTCTGAGGAAGAGCAGTCTGTGCCTTTGGGAAGTTCATCCAAACAAAACCTGTCAATCAGGAGCTCGGCTTGCCTCTTCACTTTAGTTCAATGCATTTTGACTTTCCTTCCTTATCTGCATTAGTACACTTCTGTGCGTTATGTCTGTTGTGAAAAGGATTAGTAATTCTTCATTGATGGACCCATTGCTACAGCTTTGCCAAATCTGGCTGGGCAACCAAATTGCACTGGTTGGTTTTGTGAGGTCTCTGATGTCCACCCTCAGTGTCAGCACGTACCCAAGGCTGCTACTCACAGACACGGAGCTTTTCGCCCTCAAGTATCTTTGGCTTGATTTTGTTACCAAGAGACACTGCTTAGAAATGTGCCACTTTCTTCATAAAGTTTATTAGGTATTAAATTGTTTTATTGGGTATAAAATTGGTTTAGAGCATTACATCCCAGGCTACTGCAACTATAAAGATTTCAGTGGCAATTCATGAGATTCATGGAAAATTAGAGACAGCAAGATTTCCTAGGTAATCAGAAAAAAGAAAACCCACCCACATTGTACGAACTGCCTGAGGTGATGACTGCTAATGAGGTGAGTGTGATATACAGTTCTGTTATGAAAATTGCATAAGTAGGAAAGATAAGTTCTTCAGCAGGTCTTCTCATGGGTGTTTTCAGAAGCACATTTACTTGTTCAACTTGGAGTTAAAAGGAGTTTTTAAACTCCGGGTAATAGCGGAGAACCACTACAAGTGAGAAAGAGCCATAGTCTAAGCAGGTTGAGGTATTGGCGGTGAATTGTTAACAAGCCAAAAACCTACAAGGTGCTTAAATAGGCATTTAATTTTAGCTGTGTGAGTGGTCCTGATATAGTCAATGGAATAACACAGAGCTGTATAGTTAAACAAGCAGTCAAGTGCTTGGCTGGAGCTGGAACTACAGGCAATTGCAAATTGTATTTCTGCCCTCAGTAATGCCATTCTGCATCAGCAGCAGAGGCAAGAAGTGATTTCCTAACGATCTCAAAGGATATAAAAGAGAAGATTTCTAATAGCGGAGTTTTCTTTATGTTAGCAAACAAAGGCAAAATGCACTCTAGTGGTTAAAAATGGAAAGTAGTTTGGAAGTAGGGTCCAAGTTGAGATAATCCACCCAGGGATACAAGGAATGTCCGTAGGTCAGCCTCTGCGGCAGTCGGGGAGCTGCCTGTGAACGGTTATTGCTGAGGCTCACAGATCCGCCAGGATGCTGTGTCCCGAGACCCGCTGTGTCCCGAGACCCTCTGTGTCCCGGAGCAGAAGTGCAGCTACACCAGAAGCTGTGTTCAGAGCTCAACAGAGCGCGCGAAGCAAGTGTATCTGGAAGATGCCCTGGGGCTGCCCTCCAGGGCCACCGCAGAGTCCCTCGGGGTCCTGTGCGGTCACCCTGACAGGGGCTGGGAGGTGGCTTTGCTCTGCTGTTCAGAGACAGTGGATTTGGGAGCGACTCACTTCACCTGGCCTCTTCCCAGTAACTCTGCTGCTTGCTTGGGTTTGGGGGTTTTTTGGGGGGTTTTCTGGGTTTTGTTTTGTTTTAAGCTTAGCAGCATATGATGGCTGTCCTCAAGGGTTAGCTTAAAAATAAAGTTTCCACTTTCTATTTGAGGAAGACATTTACAGAACATTTGCCTCTGAGGTGTTGTCACATAGTGTGCTCAGTTCTGGCCATGGTCCCTATTTAGTAGTGGCTGTTGCTTGCTGCCTGCTCTTGAGTTTATTAATGTAAAACAATGACTGTACTGCTCTCAAGTGCGTTAAGTTTGTTCTGCTTGATAACTCCTGGTTTACTGCACATCCTTAGTGATTACAAGCAGAGGAAGACGTTGTTCTATTGTGTCTTGGATTACCAGATGATGCGCTGTGCATTCAATGTTTTTCCCCTTGTGAAGGAGTTATTAATCTCCATCCGTATCTCTTGCCCTGTGGTTATAATAATCATAGCCTGAGAAATTTAAGGAAAGAAATATTGTTTGAAGAAATTCTAATTCTGCATCAAAGGGTTATTGGGCTGGATTGAGCCCAGTCTAGGAAGCTTGCCTGATGAATTTTTAATACATAAAAATTATATATCATTTATAAAAACCGGAAAAGTAGAGTTTGCTGATTGTCAGACTTTCTTTTGAGCCATGTATTTTCTTGCTCCACAATATTTTGTAAATTTGATATACAAGGTTAAATCCCCCAACTTCTAGAAGGCTTCTTCAATTAAACTGACTAATGGAGGGCCAAGATCCTGACCCGGCAGCTCACACAGATAGCCCCAGAATTTCTGTTTGAGTTTTTTGGTAGGTTTTAGAAGATGCCTAGCCTCACTACAAAAAAACTTTAAGTAGTAGAGAATTTGCCACAGTAAGCCAGTAAGCTGTTCAGTGTTTAATTATCTTTGTTGTTTAAAAAAACCAATTTATTCTGAAGTCAGAATTTCTCTAGCATTAGCTACCAATTATTAGATTTCATTATGTTGTTTTCTGCTACATTAAAGAGCTAGGATCAGGAATTTCTTCCCATGCAGCTAGTTATCAAACTGTCTCTTGGACTTCTGTCAGAAAATAGCTTGGGGTTCTTAAGTCTCACTGCATGACATATTTTTGAGATTTAAAAACATATTCATGCTATTTAGAAGGAATACTAGCGAAATACAGTTAATTTGTCAGAAGAAAATTACATTTTCTTGGTCCACTTGCACAAGCTCTGTTCCACCTGTAGTTTGAACACGCTGACGAGTGGAGAAGGGGGACAGGTATACCTGCAGAGTTTTCTAGTGATCTCTGGCTACCGCCTTTAGACGCTCCGCTCGGTTGTGTCGCCTGTCTACGCGCATGAATGCAGGTAGACATTGAATGTATATGACATGTTCTCTCGAGGGAGCAGATGGTGCTACTGAGCCCTCCCCGAGGCGTTTTGATGTGAATCAGTGGGAGACAGTATTTAGATATCTTTAAGAACAGTGTCTTTATATTCTCATAACTTGTACGTGTCTGTCAGCATGTGAATTTATTAGCCTGTTTTCTGGGGACCATCAGTAATCACTGACTCTAATCAAGAAGGAGGATCCCAGTTAAACTACACTGGGGAAAAAATTAAGAGGGTATTTCTTAATTGGAAGGCAATGATTCATTACGTTCATCTTACTCCAGACAGACTATTTATTTGATTTGGCTTCTCTGAATTTGCCTGGTCGCTCGCCAGATCGGGTTCCTCAGCAGCCCTCCTGTGCGCGGCTCTGGGGAGCCCAGGGGCTCCCCGGGGCAGCTGGTGGAGAGGCCCCACGTGCACTCGCTGCAGCACTGTCCTTGCTCACGCGTCCTGGTTCACCTGGGGCTGCCAGTGTTTCTCAGCTCCTGATTCCTGTCAGAGCACCAAGGAGGATTTCTCTTCAAAATAATAAAGGTGAGAAAAACTGGATTGAGCACAAATTTGAAATACTGAGCAGAACTGGGGTTTCCTGGCCAGAAATCCTGCAGAGATCTGCTAATGAGTAAAAACTCTCTGCCTGTTCTCTGCAGAGCCCATAGACTGACCATAGCTGGTTGCATTAGGACAATCTTTCAGCTAAGGCACTAGCTGAAAGTGCCTTAATTGGAAGATTGGAAAACCTGAGTTCATTTCTGTCTCTGCCGTAGGTTCAGATGTGACTTTGAATAAGACATTGTATTTCCCTATATTCGATTTTTGTTCTATGGCAGATGGGAGGAAGTATTTCTTTCTGTCCATGTCCATCTTTCAGAGGATCTGTAAAATGCTTCTGGTATTTTAATACATGCATGTGTAGCATCTGGATGTGATTGAAGCTTCCATAACTGCTGTCGCATTAACAGCCACAGTACTCCTCTTTTAAAAAACTGAAATTCACCCTTTAACAGGGCCATGCCAACACAAATTACTCAGGCATTTTGTTTCCAGCAAAGCCAGCTAAAAATACATTGCCTCCTCTTTGTCTTCATCCTGAAACAGAGATTACCATTCCCTTAAACCTCAGCTGCATACTTAGTCTTCCCAAATCTGTCAAAACGATACAGGGTTGCAGCTGCTATTATTAAGTGTTTAAACTAGACTGTGTCATTTTGAATTATAATTTACCCAGATTACAGGGCATTTGCATGACCAGCTCAAGCAGTGGTAATCTTTTGGGGATGGGGAAATAGGGAGGGCAGAGGGAATGAACCAGGACTGGCACAAACACCTCTGGGATAAGGTCTTCACCTGGCCCAGCCAAAACAAACCACGTAACCTGCAGTTTAGTCTCAGCAATGGGACACAAGCAGCCACAAAGCCCTTTCCCCTGCAGTGTTACAGGGTACTTGAATCATTTTTTAAACACAGCATCCTTCATATAATAATGGAATTGCTCAGTATAGTTCAGTCGTGGAGCAGAGGCTGTGACCAGAGTTGGTTGGCAGAAGGTGACAGTGACAGGAGAAACGGGGAAAGGAAATAGTTGTTGCCATCGCCTGACAAAGCAGATGATAAGGCTGGAATTCCTCTGAAAACGCGAGTGGTAGAAGCAGCAGAACATGTAAACATTGACACAGGGCAACAAGGCAGGATTTTGATACAGTGGACGCCGTAGTTAGAGCTAGTGAAGAAATCCCTGGAGGCCTTGACTGTGGTTATTGCTTTTGTCTTATTTCATCTCTGTAGAGGTATTACACTGCTTGTGACAGCCTGGCTCTCAGAGAAGATGGAAAGAGATTATTTAGAGGCAACGGGACAGACAAGTGGATTGTATCCCATGTTACTCACAGCAAAGATGCTCCAGGGCAAAATTAAATGAACTGAAAGTCCAGAAAAGTGCCTTCATAAAAATGATGTAGAGCTATATTTTTTTCAAATTTTCTTACAGATGATAGGCAAAGCAATGCAGCCCCTGTAATTGTTTTCTTATCATCCATCCCATTTTATCAGAAAAGGTTTTTTAAACAAGATTTTTTCTTGATTATTTATTTTGCAGCACAAAATGTTTACAACGAAGGCTCCACAAATAAATAGTTAGATAAAACCTGGAGCTCGGTAAATGAAGAGCACTTGTGGCCCAGCAGGGATAAAACACATCAGCCATGCGATGAGAGAATTACTAATCCTGTGGCTCTGTCCCTTTCAGTTCTTGGAAATTCAGGCTTTAATGAGGCAAAGTAGTATTTAATGACTACTACCGTTCTTCAGAAAGAAAAAATTACTGGAGTAACAGAGGGGTTTTATGTATTTATTTATTTATTTTCGCCAAGCTGTAGTTGAAGTGTATCTTTTGGAGTAAAACTTTAGTAACGGTCTGGGAACATAAAATGCCACAAGTCATTAAGTAAACTCTGTAGTTTTTCTAATGCAATAATACTTTTCTGGTCATGTCTGACATCCTTTTAAGGTCAGTTTTGTGCCGATACCCGTATTTCGTGACTGTGCTATATATAACCGGCTCTGGCTTGCTCTGTTAGACACAAGTCAAGCGGTGCCGTGTTTGTGAGCGCGTATTTGCACTTTAATCACTTGCAACATCTAGCGGTATGTGAAATGCAGAGGGGCCAAATTCTGTGGTGGGCCAGGGAGGGATGAGCACGCTGTATGAGCAAGTTGTCTAAGTATTCTCTGAAACTCTCATCTAACACACCCTAGTCGTTCTAACCCTTTCCATGCTAAGAAGCTCACGGAGGCACCGAGTTTTATAAGAACAGAGTCATCGAGAGGTGGCATGAAAAATATCCATTTTCATTTCCTAGCTTATGAAATTGGGATGCTGTTCTCCCTGCTCACAGTGGGTGTCTGCAAATCATTCTCAGGTCTCAGATGAAAGTCCTTGGCTAAGAGCAGGGAAGGATGATACAAAAACACTTCTAACCTCTGCCGAGCTCTGTCTTAGAGTTGTCTCCAAGGGCGGGGACAGAGCTGCCACTGATTCCCAGCATGATAGATGTCACCACGTGGTTCAGCGTGCGGCTGTCTGACGCAGGAAAGCAGAACAAGAGATGAATTTAGGTGAAATTCTATTAGCTGTGGATTACCTTTCTCTTTGGCTGAGCATGAAGTGGTAAGTCCAAGGTGGAGGACGTGGACTTGGGCTCAGAGCTTGGGGCTTTCTTCTACATAGTTGGTTTTGAAGACTGTCTCTAATTGAAGGGTTTTTTTAAATCTGCTCACAGCAGAAATTTGGTGTGTAGGTTCCCAGCCTAGGAGTGAAGAATGATGATGAATGACTTAATTAAGGAAGCCATAAAAAGGCGAAAGGTAAATGTCAATGTTTTCTTTGTAATCAACTAATGATCTTTTTGTCTCTAATGGGACAGTAATTTTCCAAATAATTTTTTGAAAAAAAGAATACAGATTTGGCAAAAAATAAATTTTATATTTAAGTTCATCTGTTGAGAAAGGAGAATCCATTAAGTTACATTCTCAAAAAAGAGTATTTTCAGATGTTGTTAAAATATTTTGCTTGATCTGAAATGAACTTTCTTTCCATATTTTGAGTTGTCAAACACCTTGAAATGCCAAGCACATTTTTGGTTCAATTTGAAACCGTATCTGTATCTATATATATTTAACTTCTAGAAATCTCTTGCAAACAAAGAACATCCCTTATTTGCTCAGCACTTTAATAATACAGGACACTATCTTCCCAATAAGCCGAAGCTAATATTTACAGTGTTCAACTGTGAGGACACTTCTAGCTCTTGGGAAAAATACCGCCAAATGTGTATGTGTATTTCCACATTCTTATGCTAGATGGAATGTGTCCTCTCTAGCTTAAAGAATAAAAACATGCCTAGCAAACTCTTTTATATGTCACCATCAGTACATTTCTGTTGGTTTCATTATACAACAGAAAAACAACAACAACAACAAATCCTCCAAACAAAAGAATTTGTCAACTAAAGCAAACCTTAGTCTAAATCTTTGTAACTGGGAATAACTGGTCCTGAAGAAATGAAATTAAAAGAGCCAGTACAAGGCTGTGTCTGGTGATACACCTCACTTCAAATTTCCCTGGAGAGACAACAGATCTACAAATGTGACAGCCAACTTTGCAGTCCTAGGATTTGGAGATTCTTTGGGGACTTGTCCATCAAAATCACAAACAGCCTTTTTCTTTCGTGTACTACCCGAATCGCATCCCAGTTCTTTAGGTGATGTACTAAGCTCTCTGTTCATATAAAATAGCTTAGTTTGTCGGTCATGTCACAGCCTATGATTGATGTTATTATCTGTCCATTAATAGTAGCAATAAAGTATTTAAGCAGAGTGAATGACTAGGACATAATAGCAATTTCTTCTGTTAAAGGTCCTCTGCCTTTGTGCGTTTCCTCTAAGGTATCCAAAAATGGTTCCAGACGTATACTGTCCTTTAGTCAGAAAGGTGAAGCCAAAACATGTTGTAACAGACTCACCGGAGGTGTTTTGCATTTTTTTCGCGTTCTTCTTGCAAGTCGGGTAGCTGCCAAGGGTAGCTGTGCCTGGGCGAAAGGGCAGAGTAGTCAGAGGTGTGTTTTTCAAACTTCAGAGACGTGTTTCAGATAGCTTATTCCAGTTGTTTGTGGGCAAGTCCCCTCCCTCGGCACCTTCCTATAGCACCGGTTCTGTTTTCCCTGGGAGGAGAACCTTAATCGTGGGTTTGTCATCTGAAGTAAATAAGCATTCCCAGTGAAAGCCGTGCTCGCGCACATCTGCATCTTATGTCTATTAAGGATTTGGCACTTACTGTGTAAAACAGGATGTCATCTGAATTCAATAATCGTGTGTTGGTTTAGTGAGCAGGTGCTTATTCCCACCAGATGAACTTGTCCAGTATAAGCAGATGATGATTTGTGGGGTTTTTGAATATAAATTGCATGTTTAGTTTGCTGATCTGATTTAGAATGGGTGTGTGGGAAAGGATATCTGGAATTACTATAATGATTTGTTAGTACTTCTGCTAGCAAACTATTATTTTTCTTACTGCTCACCTCTGATATTTTATTAATTGTCCTCCTAGAGATCAGTTTTCAGTATAAATTCTACCTCCAGCTTGAGTTCTGCTAATCAGAGTACAAGGGAGAATGCTTTAATACAGTGTCACTAGACTGGCTGGTTTCTGTACTTATGAGAGATGGGTTCACACTATTCCTTACAGCAGTATTATCTCTGCTGTACACTTAAAGCACTAAGACTGAGTGAGATTTATAGAACTATTAAGAATGAGCTATCAGGTATATCTCCTGGATGATAATATTCATCGTTCTGTGTTCGTACAACCGCTCCCTTGGGAAGGTCATAGAGGAGGAACAAGATAGAATTAATGCTTTGAAAAATAAGAGTGCACCCCGCATCATCAATACCTCTGCAGGTCACAGCGGCCAAATGTGAATTTAAAGAGCGCTCCCAAGAGATGGAAACTCTCACAGCTCTCCGAGTGCAGATCATCCAGCATCAGAATGCAGTGAGTTGTTTCTGCTCACTTCTGCCATTTTTTCCAGCTACATTTGCCTTGCTTGCTTTCCTTTTTTCGTCAGCATTGCCCCGGAGATGGTTATGTAGCAGGGCTGTGGAGAACTCACACCTCTCGTCTCATGTAGCTTCCTTAGAGGTCCTGGTGAACGAACATCTCTGCTGGTGAGGCTTCTCCGCTGCCTCGATGCTTCAGGTGCCAGCGCTTGAACAAATCGAGTCTTTTGTACGCCAGCCACCCAGAAGCCAACTGGCAAATGTGCCTCATCTATGATAGCTTTATAATGTGGCCCTGAGCTCTGTGACTGTCCACGGTATTGCTTTGTACCTGTAACACTGAGTGACTTCTCGTAACCACGTTCAAAGCTGAATTTAAGCTGAGACACCAGATGTCTTCATGGTCTAAAATATTAGTAATTAATCTGAGTTTGTAGTGTTTCTGCATTAGAAGAAGCTTTTGCTTTAATAGCCTTTTTTTGAAAGTGTTATTCTAAGTAGATCAGCATGCTAAAATTTGCATTGTAAAAGATTGTTTTGGAACAAAGCAGGATCTAATGAGCATATAGTAAATCCCCTGGCTGTGCAGCAGAGTCACAATAAGCATAATAGCTCTCACTGAATGAATCCCTTGCAGCCTAAAAGCTTTTTCCTTTAAAATGAAATAGCAACCCTGCAGGATTTAGTGCAGACAATATGGAAAGATCATTTAAGGGGCTGTTGTGGAAAGAGAAAACAAATGAGGATGACTCCACTTAGGGTCCTTTGAAAAGACCCTTTGTGATCACTTCATTAGGCAGTCTGTTTCAATATTTTCTTATTCAAGAATGACTTTATTCTAATGGAAGCATCAGTAAATTCCACTCTTTATTCTTCCTCCCTGTGGTCTCAGCTAAAATGCCAGGAAGCATTTTATAATTTTTCAGCCTTCTTACTGAAGGAGTATTATTTCTTTAGCAAAAGGCTGAAAGTGTGAACTAATGGTACTGCACAAGAAAGCTGAGAACTCACTTTGGGGGGAAAAAAAAAAGTCGAACAACTTTTGCCTCTTACTTTCATCCTTAAGTAACAATTGAAGGGAGATGTTATTAGAAGTTCTGCCTAGCTTTAGGCTAATGTGTTTGCCTGTCTGTTAGAAAAGGTGCCTTTGAGTTACACACTTGCTGTCTGCCCTTTCTGCAAAGTTAGAAGTAGTTTACTGCCCAGTCATACTAGGATAGGCACCCTAAATAGTATGAAAACCATTTCATTTGCCATTTTGAAGAGAGTTAATCGAAATCAGACTGTTGAGACGATGTTGAGAGGTTGCCCAGAGAGGTTGCGGAGTCTCCGTCGTTGGAGATATTCAGAAACTGCTGGGATGTAGTCCTGGGCAACCAGTTCTAGGTGGCCCTGCTTGAGCCGGGGGGGCGGGGGGGGGGGGGGGACCAGATGACCTCCAGAGCTCCCTTCCAACTTCAGCCATTCTGTGATTCTGTAATTCAGCTGCCACATGCACTGATGTATATGACTCCAAACTTGCTGTATCATTTTTTCTCTTGTTTTCTTTCTGAGTTCAAAAAGTTTAAATTTGAAATTTGATGTTATGAGTAGACCAATCCCAGAGGTTTCTAGTGTGGGTGTTTTAATTCTAGGACCCGGCTTTGGCAAAGACTTTTAATTTTGCTTCTGCGTTGGAGGTCCAATTTTTGCTTTAATTTAGTCAGAGGAAATAATCCCTGTTCACCTGAGATATCAAATTAAAATGGGAAGGGGTTTGAAACATAAACAACTCTTCTCCTCAAAAGCTCAAAGACTCTCCTCATCTGACCACAGATCCAAAGCCCAAATCTGAACCTAAACTACGTGCATACAAACCCCATTTAAATATGACAACCTTTGGCTTTAGCTCTGTCTCAGAGATGTGTTTAAACTAGTTCACGTGATGGGTTTTAACCGATTCTGGTCCTCTGTTCTCACCACTTTTTTTCCCACCGAGGAGATGAGATTCTTGAAGAAAAGTTGATTTCTGAAGGAGCTGTTGCTTTATGAACAGTGTCCGTAGGTGACAACCCTGGCTAGGGCAAGGGTGGAATTGGCCTCAGATCAAAAGCACAGTGCCTTGCTACATTATCTGAAGGACTGATTTTTGTAAATACAGAGCCTTGTAAACCCCAGTGGAATGAAACTACTAATGGGCCAAAGGCATACAATGACTAAGTGCCAGTTACTATTTTTAGGTAAGACTTCCCAATAGGAAGTCAAAGGTTTAGAAAGCCATACTACAAGTATCAGCATGGTTAATAGATTGAATGCCTCTCTGTTTGATCAGGCAGTGATTGAGCAGCTGAATGATTGAGGAATATACTGATCTTGACATATATTAGCGGAAACTGAGACAGCAGTGACAAGTGTGGTCAATGCAGTTATTTTGTAGGAAATGTTTTTTAGGAAGTGCCTCAGTTCTGTTCTCTGCGAGTTAGTTTTGTATTCTTCAAAAGAATTCTATGGAAGTGTCGTGTGAACACCTACACATGTCAAGCAAGGCATCCCTACCCTGACCTTCAGTATTCTTGCTAATCTTCTCCTGGCATCTGACAGTGTGCCTCAACCTGGTTTGGACTGCTGCTGTGCTCAGCTGATCTAGTCTTCAGCCCCTTTTAAGTAGTGTCCAAGTGAGCACTGGACTATGGCAGCTAGTATACTGGTTCTTGCGCTTCAGGAGAAGCTTCTGAATCGACTAGTCAGCATTATTTGGTGCTTTGGTGCAGGTTGTAAAGCTCAGTCTGGCAAAGCAGGTATTTTCCTAAGAACTTAAATGCTGCAGGAGCTCAGCTGCAGATTTTCTGATGTAAGCTTCATGTACGTATGTCTTTATCCCTTGCCGAGGCTTGAATTTAGAGGGAGATTTTCTCTATGGTCTTTTGGGATAAGTGAGAAGAAACAACCTAAAGCAATCACATGACTGAGAAGTGAGGAACAAGGATGACGGGCTGGTCTTTAATGCCGTTTAATGTATCCCATGTGGATTGTATTTTTTGAAGGCCAATTTGTTGAATTTTAACAGTTACAGTACAAACAGTGTCTGTGCTGACAGATTTGTAGAAATGACTGACAGCGGTTCGATTGATTTGGGAAAAAGTTGAGTAAATTTGTAAGAAGGCAGAAAATTATTCTCATCAAATACGTTCTTAAAGAATATGTTGTGAGGAGCATCTGCCTGGGACAATTACCAAACTAAATTAGAGATACCAAATTGCATTTACTTTGTATAAGGAAAAATGATTGGGGCTTGCAAAACCCAACATATCTGGTATTAGATCAGGAGAAAGTATCTGCAGCCTCTTTCAGACTTGAGGAGAATTCAGAGGAGGTAGAGTTGTTATCTCTAGTCTATGAAGTTTAAGGGTATGCCTCAAAGCAATCTCTTTTCTATGCCTGTCATTTACATGATAGGAGCTGTGAACATCTCCTGGAGCATTTTGAGGTGCCAACATTCATTCATTTGCTAAGAAAAACAAGTCTTTGAAAATTAAAAACTTGCCCTTAGATAGGCTGTCCTTTCTCCCTATTCCCATTCCTCAGTGCTTCCTCTCCTCTCAGACCCTAATGCCATCCCTAAGCAATGATGTCAGTGAGGTTGATGGTAGATAAACAGGGCCTATCTGCACCGAGCGTACCAACGTTTGCTATACACCATGCCTGTGAGGTTGCCTGCTGTGTTATTACCTGTTAAGCTACCATCTCCCAAAATTCTGCTCCCTAAGTGCTTTCTGGGACTAACAGATCATCTCCTCCATCCTTTTCCACCTGAGGGACATGCTGACAGAGATCATGCCTTCAGCAGAGGGGTGGGCCACTGTCCCCTGCACGGCACATGGTACCTTGCTGCAGCTGGATCGGTCAGGATCGGTGGAGCCTCTGGATAATTCTCCCGGTGCCTTTCTCGGGCAACCACCCCAGAGCAGGCAGGCATCCAGGGAGCTTGTGCCGGCAAGGGTAGATCTCATGATCGCCAGAAGCAGGCTCTGCTTTGCAGCCATGTGAATCCTAGGAGCTCAGGATTGGGATCAAGGAGCAGGCTCCAGAGCCCAGTGATGGTAGTCTGGTATCTGCATAAGCTCTCCCGATATTTCTTTGAGTACCTGGCTGCGTTTTGCCATCATTTCAGCCTCGTGCCTACCTCCTGCTGTGCTCTGCTTGGCTGTGAAGCCTTCTCACCAGCTCCTCAGGAAACAGTCCTATCAGAGCTGGTGGTCTTTGACCAGTAGCACTGCAGTTATAGATGAAGTTTCCTAGTGGCAAACAAGAATTGCTGAACCATGTTGGTTTGGAGTGATATTTTAGTCTTTGCCATCCCAGTTAATGCATATTTTAAATCCGTATATGAAGCATGGCCTATGCAGTGTTGCATGTGCAGCTGGCCTATGCGGTAGCGGTCTGCTGTTGTTTCTCTAAAGGTTTGTTGCAATTTCCATCCCCCTTCACCAAGACATTTCAGAGAGTCTGGAATTTTCCTTGCAGAAGGGAATTCTACTTCACGTATAAAATCATCAGCGTCTTCCCTAGACATGCTTTTTTCCAAAGGTGCAATATTCTTTGTAAAAATTGTGCAAAATATGCGTTTATGGAGATCAGATTAGTGGTTAAAGTATATGGGACATTTTTAATATCATTTAAAATCCTATCTTCTCCTTCCCGTAGCAGCTAGTCTATTAATTTATTGGATGTAGTTCTTTACACACAAAGTTTATCTTTACAACAAGATAGCAGTTGCTGAGTGCAAGTTTCTCGAGAACATGTTTCAATTTCTTCATGCTTATCTGTTTTCTTCTGTAAGAGGGTTAGCAGAAGGGTTTTATCTTCTCATTATTGTCACATCTGAGATCTTAGGTGGCTTGAGGTTCTGTGGAACCTCTAAGAAATATGTGAAGGACAACCTCTAAATTTGCTACTGAAGAGCCACCAGAGAAATTTAAAAAACCTGTGTCGGTTGAGTGTCTCATTGCAATGACGTTATGGTCTCACTGCCTTTTTTCTCTGAAACAAATTAATCTGTAAATATTAGAAAACCCCAAGGGAACAAAACTAAGGATCAAACTCCAATCAATTCTAACAAATTTTAAAGGCTAATCAAGTATCTGTGAAATAATTTTTTTACTTTCCTACGAAGAAAAGGTGCCATTTTGAATCTGCCATGCAACCTCACATTAGATGACTCTGCAAGAGGATCTAACAACACACCCTTGAACTCTATTGTAATAGTTTTGGGAAAAGCAGCTAGCTTCCAAGTGTTCATCATTGCAGAAACTGAAATATTAATAATAATAATAATAATCATAAAGAGGCAATACTAGTTCCAAACATATACTAAAGACTCGTGTGACTGTGTCGGCTCTATCCTCCATATCTATGCTTCTGTCTTCAAATGAAGTTCATGCTGCATGAACCAGGAAAAAAAGCATGAGGAGACCCCCAAGTGAAATTCAACCCTCCAAAATCAATAGCCCACAAATGCTTCTGCGTGTTCCCAGCCTTACGGGACAGCAAGAGCTGGGGGGCTAGGTATTTACACACCTACGTTAATAAGACTATCCTAGTGACAGAATTAGCTTTTCTGTGTGAGATTTTGTCACACTCTCTAGAGATCTGCTATTGGCAGATTATCTATAAACTGCTGTTAGCAGGAGTTGAAACCAAAAAGGCAGGGGTTGTAACAGGGACAATGTCACGATCAGTCAAGCAAGGACCCTTTTGAGTCCTGTAATTTGCAAGCGTTGGTCAGAAGTTTATCCTGAAATCTTTGACAAAACACATGATCTGTGGATCTTGAGATGTGATTTCTTCCTTTTTTCAATTCTTTTTTTGGCAGCTAAAAGTCTCTCTGATGTAAGCTGTTTTGTCCCAGTGTGGAAAGATTTTTGCTCTGTAAGTGCACCATTAAATAGCACAGGCTATTTTGAGAAATAAGAGGGTTTTTTTTAAACCATAATTATGGCTGTCTTTAAAGATGATGACAAAAATGTAGTTCATGAACAAAACAAGGCCACGTGATTCATTTTTCCATATGACGTGTTCGAATATGACAGCTCCCTAGTTTCTAACAGCTTCCTGTGTGAAGTGAAAAAACAGAGAGAGAGCACTTTATCTGGCACATCTGATTAAATATGATTCTCTAGTCAGCACTGAGAATACGTGGAAGAAAGAATATCCATAAAACCTCATTAGAAAAAAAGAAAATGTCAGGCTATAAATTACTTCAAAAAATGCGTTTCAGCGAACTGTGTAAATTGTCAATATCGGAGATGCAAGAACCAAAAATGTGCTATATTCGTGTGAAATTTTTGTTTCTAGAGTAGGCACTAGAAGAGTTGTGACATCCATTAAGGACTGGAGGATAACTTAGAGGGCTCTTCTGTTTCAGATGGAAAAAGATCTTATTGTCGTGGCTGGAATTTACTTTGAAGGATCCCTTCTGATTTAGACCTGGCCGGTCCATGGCTGACTGGAAAGAGAGGGCAAAACTACAGCATCGTCTTCCTGTGCATGTTTTTAATGTTAAGAGTTATCTTTCCGTTGGACTTCATCAGAGTAGGAATTTTCCTGTAACTTTGCTGTACACATGGATTTTATTTTATACGGTGGTGTTAAGGGAGCTGAGAAGGGTCCAGCGGTACTGCTGTTGTGAATTTACTGCCTGGGTTGCATGTCTTTCTGCCCTTCAGATATTGCAACTTTTGCCAGAAAGTACTTGGACTTTTTTTCACCTTGAGGAACCACAATTTAATCACTCTGTCAGATCCCCTCATTTGGATGGTCTGTTGCAGCGATTTAAGGCGTCTTTATCTCCAGGCCACACGCCTCTGAGAAGGGCTGTGAGCCCACTGGCCTCCTTCAAGTTTGATGGGCAGGGGTTTGAGGCTTTTCCAGCTGGTAAATTAAAGCAAAAATACTTCTGTGGAAAAGGCTGTGCTTTGACAAAATTTCTAAATGAGAACAAATACCTCTTTTTAATGTTGTCACAAGATTGTGTTTCGCTATTTTTGCAACAAAGGTTTGGGTTTTCAGTTTAAACTGACCTTTCAGATTGAAATATGTTTATATTAAAAAAGCTTTTAACACCAAACAGATCTTCTGAAAATCATTAGTGGTTCAGTTTAAGAAAAACATTTTGGGGGTAGTTTTTTGGGGGGAGGAAGATGGAGGTGACAAAGAGTCTGTGTTTCAACTAGTGAAAACATTTAAGATGGATGTTATTCTTGACAATTTAGGTCAGCAAAATTTCTGAAACATGTGGAAATTCTTTCGTGATAGGAAAATCTTTTCCAGTCCTGCTGTAGGTGTGTGTGGGTAGTCTGGAAGACATCCGTCTTTAGTAGGCTTTGCTTTGAAAATTGAAGAAAACCTGAGATCCCTGACTTTTAAGAATTCCCACGCTGGGATATCATAAAACAGGGATATCTGAGCTGCTTTAAAAACTCCTCCGTCTCTTCTGTCACCTTCACACAGAAAAGAAAGTCTGAAATCCGAAAGGCTACTTCCATGAAGCGCTGCTCAGGTGGAGAACAGAACTGTTTTTGTGAAACATCAGAGTTCAGTTCTAGCACAAGGGCTTCGTTTCAGGATGTGCTGAACATCCACCTCTGAAGTGCTGCCTCTGGCAGAAACGCCAGGTAACGTGCTCTGCTGGCACAGTAGAAATGAGGGGACCCTGCTGCCCCATGCATGTTTTAAAGCTGATTCTTTCCATTTTCTTACTGCTGGAAGATGTAATTATTTCTTTCAGCAAAGGACCACTGAAAGGGCCACAAGTTCTTGGAAGCAGATAAAGCACAAAGCTGCTACAACACAATTGCAAGGTGTACAGTAGTAGTCCCTTCTGGCACCACCTCCAGAGCGCTTGCTAGCTGTGAAAAATGGGCTCAAAGTCTCATTATTTCAATTATTTATTGCAGATTTCATTAATTGCTTGATTTTCTCTATTATTAGAGAGCAGAACTAATCCCAGCTCTCTTCTGGAAAAGTCAGCCAATGTTTACCCAACTAGTTTTAAAGGAGATGAAGACCAATGTGTGGCAAATGCCTGGTTCACTCTGTTGGAGTTGCCTTGGCATCTGTAACCTTGCAGTTGGATGATGGACAGAATCGGTGTGTCCATTAAAAGAGGCTGTGAAATTGCTAGCAAAGGGTAATTGCTTGGAAGCAAATCCCCCCCCCACTGAAGTCCTCTTTCTACCATTACATGTTCTTGGATACCTCATCTCTCCTTGAATCCAAGGTGTATTTGATGGACAGAGAGTCTGAAGCTTTTATTTTTCTCTGTCACTGAGCACTGAGGTGTTTAAACTGCAAAAGTCACAGCAGGATACAAAGTTCTTGAGGGTCATGATCTTTCTTTCCAATCTTAAGTTTTCTATGTTAAGAGAGTTAACTGTCTCCTCAGCTGTGCCTTCATAAAATGCCATTTTCATATTTACCTACTGATTTGGCTTTTACTGAGATAATTTGGACCAAATTAAATAACCACGTACAGTTGGCTTAGTGTACAAAATAATGTCATACATAAACTTGTGGAGCTATATGTTTGTGGTTTTTGACTGAGGTAATGAATAATCTCTCGTATTAGTTAATTGTAGACTGCAGGCACCCCGTTCTCCTGACCCTCCTAAAAGCATGCACGAGCATGGCCTCAAAATACTGGAATTCATTGCCATTTTTGGCATGAATCCTTTCACTCGTTAGTCAGTAAACATGTATTTTCAAAAACCAGCACAGCTGAAGGTAAGATGGGGTGCCTTTCAACGTGCAGAGCACTAGGTCCACGGAGAGTGAAGAGCCCTCCCTGCCATGGGCGTGCGCGCCGTGGGAGCTGCAGCCGCCTGTGGCAAATGGCTCACCCGAGTGTTAAATCCCACGACGGTTTTGAGCTCTGACATTCACTCAGCAGGGCATGACGCTGCTGGAAATAGGTCTCACCTGCAGAGCTGGAGGCTGTGTCAGCAATGTTCTGTATATACGTTGCCATAACTTAGAATTGATTAGCCCAGCAGTCCTGCCAGCTCTACGTCCTGCTTCAACGGTGACCAGGCTTGTTGTCTGACCTTTCGGATTGATGGAATTTTACATTTTACTTTGCCTCACTGCCTTTCCTCATTCCCAAAATACCGGGATTTTGGTCAAAAGTGTTGGGGGTTTGTTTCCTTTTTTTGTTTGTTTCCTTTTTTTGTTTGTTTCCTTTTTTTGTTTGTTTCCTTTTTTTGTTTGTTTCCTTTTTTTGTTTGTTTCCTTTTTTTGTTTGTTTCCTTTTTTTGTTTGTTTCAAACTGTACTTCCTTTTTAGGATGCTAATAATTTCATCCAAAAGAAAAAAAAGTTTTAAGATGGTATCTGGATTTTTTTTTTTTTTTTTTTTTAGGAAACCAGTATTTTTTTAAAATCCTATTAAAAACGATAGTTTGGACCTTCAGCAACAAGTAGTTTATGGAAAATGTATTTCCTCAGAAAATTTCTTCTTGTTCGGCAAGAGTTAAAGCATAGCAATTTATTAGCCTTTTTAAATCATGTACCCAGCCTGCATTCAGAGAACTTTGGTGATGCACAGTTTAGGTCATGGTAGACAAGACACTGTCTCATCTCAGTTTTTCTTTGATGCATAGAATATGATGTCTGATTGACTACTGTATAATAAATGGTAAACACACTCCTGTAGGACAGCCATATTTCAGGGGTACAGGAATAGCTAATAATTAGTGCCAGTAAATCACTGTAGCACAAACCACGAACATTATCGTTCAGTTTATAATTTACCCCTGATGTGGGTACTTGTTTTTCTTAATACTTAATATGTCTGTTTATAGAAAAGTTGATTGAGATAATTAGCAGTAAAAATGCTAAAGTAACACGGCTATGGTAACATTTATATTGCTATCAATTTTGTTTATAGCAGCCTAAAGAGCAATACCGAAATTAGAAATTAACTACAATTAGCAAATAAATTGAGTGTCTCTTGGAATTACTTGATCACGTCTTAAAACGCTGCACAGTGTGACGCTCGCGGAGGCAAAGCCGAGTCCCTGGGCTGTAGCAGCTGCACTGAGTCGAGGAGCACACAAAGCAGAAGCCTGTTTGCTTCTCTGCTGTTGCTGCTTTATCAGCTGGAGCTACGCCTGTGCCCTGCCCAGGGCATCTCGAGCCTGTTTCTGCCCGCCCTTCAGTGGGGCCTGGGCTGTTGTCCCGGCTGTTGCCCTCCAATACAGTTTGATGGGTGCATGCTGTGATGCCCGAAACAAAGTTTACTATTGGGGATTTGCCTCTCTTGGGGGGGAACAGAAGGCTGAGTTTGCTTTTCAGTGATGTGCACCCTCGTAGGGACCGGCTCAGAGAGACCGTTCAACCTCCACGTTCTCAGGAAATGAACCTGGAAACACACGGTTAATGGTGGCAACTGGGTATGAGAGGAATTACTTGGGTTGGACATGTGGTGTTATCCCAGAAGATGAGTCATAGATGTGGAAGTTGGTTTCCTCTGATTGCCTGAAACGTGTCGACGTGGAGGACTTGGGCATGGTTTTATGCTCACAGGTGGAAATAGTTTGCTTCCCATAGTAAGGCACTTTAAGAACTCTGCTTGATAAATGCTATACAGATGCATGTAATTACTTTTCTGGCATAATTTCATAGTTAGGAAAGAAATGGGTTGTTTACTACTGTTAAAATGGGTCATTAAATACAGTTTTGAGGATGAAAAGAGGAGGAGAATCAACCAGTTTCGGGGCAGCCACTGATTCACCTCTCTTACCTGTTTCATGCAGTAAAACTTTCCTCGTTCTTTCATCCTTCATTGTATTTCAGAGACTTCTTGCAGTTAGAGGCAGACAGGCAATGGTTTTCTGAATCACGTCTGTCTTTCCATTCTGTGTCCAGCAGGGACAGGTTAGGTGCTCCTAAACCTCCCCATCCTTTTGATTCAGACACAAGTCTTGAGTCTTCATCTAAACCTCACATGACTGCTTTTAACTACTGGGATCTTGGCTGGTTTGGGTGCACGTGCTTGGTTGTACTACTGAAGCTCTTTCATTCTGTGTAAGATCAAGTCGTCATTGGGCTGGAAAGGGAGAGGACAAGAGCTTCATTCTGTACTTAGCAGTGCACTGAAAGGGTGTGGGGATGCAGAGCCATGTCCATGCTCCATTGAACAGCAACTAATCCTTACGAAGTGAAACAGGAGACCTTGTCTGGCCTGAAAAGAAATGACCCATAGTCGAGCAGCCAAGGCTTTTATCTGGGATATGGAGAAATGGTGGCGCGATGATGTACGCCTGGTGATACACGACTCTCTAACTGCCTCCTCCCCCCGTATGCTGTACATCCAGTTCTCTTTCTCTGGGATTGGAAATCCCATCCTTACCCTGGGAAACATCCCCAACTTATGTTAAAAGTTACATATTCCCAGAAAAAACAAGTCGTCTGGGGTAGATTAACATCTTCATAGGAAGCAAAATTTCCTTGATTATTTCCTGGCTGTTTCCTTCCTTCCTACTCTTTCGCAGATTTTGTCTCTTTAAAAAGCAAAATGGGGCTGAGGGGTAGGGGGAAAAAGTGACTGAAAGTAAATGTAAAGCAATCTAGAGGACCGCAGATGGGGCGGTCACACCACAGTGCAAACTCACGCTGACTGCTGAGCACCAAAGATCCTGGCTGACAGGGTGAGCGTTATCTGGCCTGAGGCTGCTGCTGCCTTTTTTTGTTGCGTTTTCTTCAAAGCCGGGTGTCTGAGTTCCCTGTGGATTTCATCTGGGGAGAATTTATCGCTGATAAATAACTGTTTGTGTTGAATTTACAGATGAGCTAAGCTGTTTCCTTTAATGTTGCGGTTTAGTACCTTTTTCTTTTCAGGTTTGCATGAGCACTGGCATTTGAAGGAAATAAATCTGTCGCTCAGATAATGTATTTGCCCTTGGTACCAAAATATATAAATAAAAATTACAAGGTCATTAGCCATATCAAGAGGAAGAAAAATGTGCCGTGCATTAAATAGCTGACTTCCAGGATGGGTTGGGCAAATAGCAGTATACTAAAGTGTACTGCTCATTTCCCCTTCTGATCATGAAAATCAATTAATTCCTTTCTTTTTTTGTAGCACTTCCCCTTTGCACTGGAAACCCTCAGCATATGTCAGTCCAAATTTACGAGCAGTGTGTTTTTCAGTGTATTTCATTTATCAAATGCAAATTCCAGTGGCCAGTGATTTACTACAGAACTGTTTGGAAAGCAGCAAATAAATATTACCTAACAAAGTAGTTAGGGGGGAAAAAAAAAAAAGCCAAACTGGAGGAGGTTTTATCTGCCAATTCCCAAGCAATTTATCTTTGTGCCTGAGAAGGCAGGTTAGGTGAACTGCCCCTGTATTGTTCTGGAGTGCATCTTGTCTGGAAATGATCTCTTATGCTCAGTAAAAGGCAGCCTTGGGAAGTAATGGATTATTGATTATATTTTAATATCTTTTCTTTATTTCAGCTAGACTGTAGTACTAGGTGCAGACCTGAGGGAACTGAAACTCATAAGCTTCACTCGCCCTGCATCATTCCTAATCTCGCTGATTCAAAGAGACAAGTCCTTTTTGTTTCCCACCACAGAGTTCAGACAATAATCAACAGGAAAAAATGGCACGGTATGGGCAGGGTAGTGTCTGGGAAGGCTGGGCGATACGGTCTCCACTCAGCCCCTCTTATCCATCTTCATCAGCTCAGGGGTAGAGAGATAAGTGGTCATTTATTGCTTCTTATGTGACCAGGCTGTAGGTTAAGGTATACAGAACAGTTGCACCAGAGGTTTCTCCTTTCCTCTCTGCCCAGCAGTGAGCGGCTGAGAGGTTGTAGGAGCACTGGGTGAGAAATGCATTTGCTGTGCTCACATCTACTACCAAGTGTGGCAGTACCCTGTGTTGCTAAATAAACACACATTTTGGTTAATGGCCAGATTTACCAGGCATCCTGTGCTAAGACTTGTGTCTTATCCTGGGCTAAAATTTCCATGGGATGTCCTGTATCAGGTAAGTCAGTGCTTGTTTCTTACTGAAGGCAGGGCAAAGCGTGTTTGTGAAGGGAGAATTGCTGCGCTGAAAATCAGTGAAGCCTGCAGGGGCTAGATTAGAAAAAGAAAAGAATAATTGACTGACTCACGATCAAAGTCTTAAGTTTCCATAATGAGAAAATAAGTATGTTTCCGTGCTTTTTTTTCTGTTGGTATTGTGCATGTGGGTAATTTGTTTCCTTCTCTTTCCCAAAGGTAATGTTCAAATCCCCACATAAAAGGCTCTGGTGTGGAATAGGTCATCTGAGATGCTTATGTATGCTAAATGTGTATCAGATTTTTCTGGCAATCACATTTAAGCTATTAAAAGTTTGTGAGTTGATTTGGAGAGCTGATACAGTAACCCCCATGTATACAGCAGCAAACACAGCCAGTCGGTACAACTGATTTTTGTTGACGTTTCAGTAACAAGCACTAGGTTAAAATAGTCCCTACGATAGAGGTTACCACCTTGTAATTTGTCTTCTGCCTAATGGTTCCAAGAACAACGACATTATGGGGAAGGACTTGGATATTTATGGCACCTAAACTTGTGTACCTAACACAGCCAGCTGCATTCACCTCGGACTCATCAATGTGAAGAGAGAGGGGTTTCACCCCCAGAGCAGGTAAATTGGGCGATCGTTCTGAATCGTTCGATAGTACGCATCTCCACCTAGGCAACTCTCTACATACAGCATCTGAAAAGAAGCAGTTATATCACCTTAAAAAGAAAAAAAAAATTTAAAAAAATCATGCAATTGTTTTTCCTCCAACTCTCCCAGGTCTGGCAGTGCGGAGGAAGCATGGAGGTCTTACCCTGTTCTCGCGTGGCACATATTGAACGCACAAAGAAACCCTACAACAACGACATTGATTACTATGCAAAGCGCAACGCCCTGCGGGCCGCTGAGGTCTGGATGGATGACTTCAAGTCGCATGTTTACATGGCGTGGAACATCCCCATGGCAGTAAGTACGGGTCACGTTCTCTCCTGAACAGAAACGTGGGTGGCTGTTCTTAGTTCTTTGAGGTGAAGGATATTACTACAATTGCATGAAGTGGGCTAAGCTTGGAGGGAAGAGTGCTTTCGTGCTGGTGCATGCTCAATACGGAGAGTTCTGCCATATAAACTTGCTTCCTCGGTGTAAGTTTTGATGTGCGCTCAGGAGCGGTGACACAGATTTATAATTTAACTAGAGCACGATGTTTCAGGTTTATGCGCTTCCTCCGAAGAAGTCATTAATTTGGGATGCCATTAAACTTTGAGGTGTTCATATGGTACAGTGGTGAGGACTACAGAAATGTCCATAAATAAATATCATCATTCATCATAAGACTCAGTAGACCTCACCAGCATAAAAACAAAGTATGCGATAAAAGAATCTCATATTAACTAGCTTTATTGTCTACAGGCTGAGTGTTGCAATGTAGACACATTCTGTTTCTTACTGTGCATACAAATTGTAGATGGCATGTGGGGACCTCTAGGAATCCATGTAATAAAAATATTAGAGAAACTGTAGGTTCAATTTATCACTTTATTCTGTAAGTATATCACACGCTACATCTCCACTGAGCATAATTCTTTGAGAGGAGAGGTATATGTTATATCCCAGTCAGGTGGAAGCTGACTGCTGCTGTATCCTTTATGGTATTTGCATCCAAATTATTCATGTGAAGGGGCACATGTGAAGGGAGAGCAGCTAAGGGGAAACATACTTTGTTCTGTAGGTAGTGATGGTTTAGTTAACCCTTATATGAGAGGTTTGTTCAAAGCTGATTGAAGTAAATGGAAACAGGAATGCTTCTATCAGAACAGGAAAATATGCCAACCTAGCAGTGTCTTTGTAGTATTTGGTTATGACCTAGAGTCCATCAAAGTCACGGGAGTCTTGTCAAAGAGTTCATCGGATTTAGTCTGTGTCCTAAATACCTACTTGTACTTTGGTACCTAGGCAATATATCAAAACCCATTTTTGTTCATTCCTGTTGTAGTTTTGAAAATACGTATGCCTAAAGGAGCAATGTTTCGTTCTTCTCCATGTGATGTCTGAATATGTCAGATGTTCGCACACGTCCGAATTTCACTTACTGCTGTTCAGTGCTGGACATTCTGTGCAATGTTGAAAGTTAGGTCTCTATGAAGATGTGGTTTAGTGACTTCTTTTGGCGTGAGAGGTATGAGAGGCATGAGAGGTAACTGCAGTGAATTATTTTGCCTTAACAAGGCAATTCTGCATAACTACTTTCCCACACAAGATTTCCGTGATAGTAGGAGGAAGACAAAGCAGTGTCCATCTAAGTTTTTAGGGGCATTTTGGCCCTGTCTGCATCCATTTGATAAAATGGTAAGTTTCAAATAGGAGAGGAAAAAGAAGTAACCTTGGTAAATTTGTTTGCTTGATGCCTTCTGCAAATGAATTCTGAGAAAAG
Organism: Fulmarus glacialis; assembly: GCF_000690835.1. NCBI lineage: Eukaryota > Metazoa > Chordata > Aves > Procellariiformes > Procellariidae > Fulmarus > Fulmarus glacialis. The sequence goes on from NW_009225350.1 coordinate 53,097, forward strand.
ACAAGACATTTAAATAAGCATTTACACCAAAACGTGATTTCCTTTAATCTCTCTGAGATTACTTATTGATGTAGTTTTCTGCACTGAGCTATACAGCAGTGCTTTGAAAAAAAAAAAAAGGGCACATCTACATTAAGAGACATAAAATCAGCATAAGTACTGAACATTAAGATTTTCTTTCCATAAAATAAATCGATTGATAAAATGTGCATCATATAAATAACCCCATTAGCTCTCAGGAAAAGGAAGCTAGTGTTAGTGTTCACAGTGTTACTCCACTGCAGTATTCAATCTAGATGACTAAGAAGTACTGTACTGTTATAAGCCGTTAGAAAACACTTCTGCAGAACTAGAAACCTTACTGCCTGGTTAAAAAGAGTATGTCCGCGTACTAAACTCTGTGGACACCTCATTCTTTTACCATCACACTGTAAACCGCACATGATGACTGCAGCTAATACAGAAGCAAGCGCAGCATTTTCATAGCTGCTTAGTTTGCTGCTCTTGTGTTCTGTAGAAATGGCACTGCACACAGGGCATTGTATTGCCTCATTTTAGAATAGAGAAGAAAGGAGGCAAGTAAAATGTATGTGTTCTCCCATACCAAAACCCATGCAAATTAGCCCTTTCATAACTCACACCATCTTTCTCACAACGTGCTCCCTTCCAAGTTATTGAGGATCTGTGCATAATGTGTAACCTGATTAGTGGATGATCTTCGGACACATTTGCAAGATCATATTCCTATAACCTTCATCAGCAGGTCAGCATGGCTTTATTTTAGTTAACCAAATATTTGGTGTGCTCCTGCTTGATTTGTTCCTGGACAATTTTAGTGATAAAGGCATCTTATCTTGAGTGATTTATTGTACTGAGTGCCTCCGAGAATTGCTCTCCTTCCATGTAGCCTGAAGTAGTACGTAAATTAACATTCATTTGAATGGATGCTGCATAGAGAGCTCATGACAAAGTGTGCATCAGCAAGCAGCAGTGAGCACAGTAAACTCTTTATGTAGCAAATAGAAAAACCTGTTCAGTATTACACTTGTATTCTCTCCTGAGAACTAGGCATCTGTTGGGGATTCTAATAAACCCTGAGCTAAGATTTGCTGCTGTCTTCTAACCCTGCGTTAGACATCATTTGTAAAACGTACAGAAATCTTCCTGGAGGAAATGTACAAGGCACTTAAGACAGATCCACGCAAAACTCCCCAGTTTCAGTCCATTTGATTCATCCAGTGTCGGAAAAGACTTTTAGATGAGGTAACTTACTGTCTTAATGTTGAACTGTGATGATTTATAATGGTTTAAATCAACAGACACTAACTCAGGACCTGGCAGTTTTTAAGCAGCTGGTTTTGATCATATTGATTTGACTCTTCCAGCCTGTGTTTTTCATGGGATTTGTATTCAAGCGTGAATTCAATTCTGAAGCAGAATTATAAAGAAGGTTTTGAGTTTAACTACATTTTGTGGCTCAAGTCTGCAAATGAGCTCCAGTTCCAGTAAAAACTGAATGCTGGTCTATGCAAATGTTTAATGGAGCTTAATGACTTTTTGAGCAGCTCTGCTTTGAATTTTTAACAGGTCTGTTCTGATCTCATTTACATTAGTGAATACCTAAGGCTGTTACTAGAGGAAGCCAGGATCAAGCTGCCATATCTCAGATCAGAACTACCGCCTAAATTCCTAACGAATTTAGCAAAAGAGTTCAGGTTTGATTGCAAACATTTAGAATTGCTGTAAGTAACAACATTCTTATTGTTTTCTTATTATTTTGGTTTATGTTTGGTTTTTGCTTGTTCGTTATCCTTCTTTTTCCACTGACTTTCATTAATATTTATTATCTGTTCTCAACAGCAGCTGTTTGATGAGCTGCTACTTACAAAAGAGAAAGTAGAAAGGGAAATACAGCTTGGTGTACAAAATGAACTCCAATTTGGTTTCAGTAAAGAAAACAACCGTAAAGTCAATGCAGTGAGATTTCTTTATTCTTTTTCTGCTTTGTAGAACCCTGGAGTTGACTTTGGAGACGTTTCTGAAAGAATAGCTTTACGACAGCGACTGCAGTGCCGGAGTTTTAAGTGGTACTTGGAGAACGTCTATCCTGAAATGAGGGTTTATAATAATACAGTCACTTATGGAGAGGTACTTTGTCTTTGAAAATACATCGTGCCTGCATTAGAGCAGTCCTTTCATCTTAGTGGAGGGTATCAGGACGTACAGAGCAATTTCAAGTCAGCACAGTAGTAGCAACAGAAATGCCCTCCCCTACTTTTAATCAACACTAGGAAGTGTGGCTTTGAGAAGCACTGTCCCTCTCATTGGAGTATATCAGATGAAATCATTCTCACTAACGATGATACGCAACCTCCTTGGCTTTCATTTTAAAATAGAGCAGCTCTGAGAACGTAAATTTGAGGTAATCGTTTTCCGAAATAGGATGCCACAGACATCATCAAGAAAACATCAGCAGTCAAGAGAGCTAAAATAATTACAGTTAATGAGAACAGTTGAGTTTTCTGAATTGTTTTTAGGTGAAGAACCACCCCTTTTTTGCATTTGGGCAAACTATTTGAAGGCTTACATGCACTTTATTGATTCAGTTTTGCAATCCTCCTTGTTCGGGATAAAAAGCAACATATCCTTGTTCAGATTATGAGGTGAGGCTACCATTTGGCAGGTCTTTATCTCATCATGAAAAAGTAATTAGAGGAAAAACAATTTTGCTGCTTTGTGCTCAGATTCTGTATTTTCATTTCCACTTGTGTACCAGTATTGAGTAAGACCTCGGAACACCTACTCTGAGACAGCTGAGTGGATAGGTTACTTAACCCTAATAAAATGCTGGATCCAAACGTGTTAGAAAAGTGTAGACGTTTCGGTTCGCCTCAGCTGTCTGGATCATTTCTTTCTCTTCTGTGAACCAATCAAATCTCCCACATATGCTTGACCCCAATCTTTAAAGAAGTCAGACATGCATTCTGTAACTCTTTAAATCTATATCACGTGCCTGTAATGTAAGGACTGCTGTCACTTATGACTGTGAGCTGGGGCGAAGTTCTAGGAGCTCTCCTGCTGCATAATGTTTTTAAGAGTCTGTTTTAATTGTCTACATGAACTACAATTAAATCCAAAGGCAATATATTTTCACACAAGACAACTAAATGGACATTCTTCCTTTCTGTTCCATTTGATTGACTTCATATAAAAAGAAGTCAGGCGCTTCAGATATTGATACAAAGTGCAAGTTTTATTGCATAATATCACTTTGCATCCTAATATAACTATCCCTGGCAGTAACTGAGGAAAGACATTTAGTAAATTCAACAGGAGCTATTAGTAACTGTCAGCTCTGAGAAGGCTGTTAACTGCAAAGAACATCGGCAGTACTGCCAATGTTGTGTCAATTATACCAGACGGTTAGCAAGCTGGGCTCTAAAAAGAAGTTTGTTTCTGTTGAGTGATCGCATGAAGGTTCTTGAGTCAAACAGGAAGTTGAGCGATGCAAGTATCTAATTCATTAAAATTTATAATGAAATGGAGCCACACAAGCTATTTAGCTAGTATGAACTGGCATAGTTCCCTTTCAGTCTTACATGCCCGTAATGAACAAACTAGAGGCTTCATCCTAAATAACATCAAGCTTGTTATTAAATGCCTTCTCTTCCGGTTATTTTCCTGGAGGAAAAGATGTCTGGATTTTAGCAAGTTTGAAGGAAAATGAATGTATTGAGTAGATGTGAAACAGATTGAAACAGTAGTAAAAATATATTTCCTGGTGACTCAATTCACATAAAGCTGTCTTCATCTTCTTTAGCCTTTATAGTACTCGAGTCATAAAATAAACCGCCTGAAATTTAACTGTTGGTGAGCCCCCTTATCCGATCGCTATTATGCTCGTACACTATAATGTGAAGGATTATTTACTGATTTTTCTGACCCCTCATGCAGCAGCTATTTCTATATTATTGGGGTGGCCAGACAAATTGTTCACAGCCTAAACCAAAACTGACCTGTTAACTGTTTCAAAATGTCTGTCTAAATAACTTCTTGATTAAGATACCTGTAAAATTTTTCGACGTCCAAAATATGTGTGTAATACTTCTAGCCTGAAGAGAAAAAAGGCCTGAAATTTCACAAGAGCTCCAGCCCAGTTTTGTAGACTTGTAAACTTTCTTTGTCTGGGGAGGCACATGAATTTTTGACTTGGTTGGTTCTCTGAACCCAAACTTTAAATATATTGAAAGCCTTCCAACACTGGTCATCATTGCTGTATCCTTTCACAATGATGTGCTTTACATCACTTCTGTACATAACCATGTACTATATTCTCAATTCAAATAGAATTGTTTCATATGCTTTTTTGTTTTTATATGTGCAGTAAGAGCAAATAAAAGGGTGCCACATCCCATACCAATCCTGGGTAGTTCCTATGCTGTCTGATTAAGTCACATTCTCAAAATATATGGTCAAAATTTATATTTACACAAGGGTGATTTGGAGCAAAATTTGGCCTGGGTTTCTTAGAGTGAATTTTATGGGGTTTTGATCCTTGAGTAATTGCTGAAAATATAACTCTGACCCAAGGTCTGTAAAGACAGCAGTTTGTCCAAATAATGTCTTTTCCTGGAGCAAACTCACTAATGGCATCCTATCGTATCTGGAGAATAAGCATGTGTTTCTCAGCGAAGAATAGTTTTACATACTAGTTGTTTCAATAGCTGTAGTGCAGCTAAGATTTAGCTAGATTAGACTTGCATCGTGCAGATTAATTTCTAATACAACTGTTTTCTTTGTGATCCGGTTATAGGTGCGTAACAGCAAAGCTAGTGGCTACTGCTTAGATCAGGGAGCCGAAGAGGATGACAAAGCAATCCTTTATCCATGCCATGGAATGTCCTCTCAGGTAAATGGTTAAAATCCCATAATTAATGAGAAACCTTTAACTTGAAGAGTTTTCAGAAGAAACAAAAAGTAATTTGGTGCATTTGAGTTGAGTTTGGCAGTATATTCCTGAGTTGCAAAGGGAAATATCTGGCTTTACTCCAGTCTTTTTGGGTGCCCTTTCCAAGGTTGTTCAGCATGTGAATCTATACATTGAAGATGCCAGTAAGGAAAGCAGAAGGACCGTGATAGTTTGTTTTAATAACAGAGCGATTCACTGAAGATTAAGGAATTTAGACAGTTTGAGTGAGCAGCTCTTCTCGTTTTGACTTTACTTATTCTAGGAATAGTACCTCTTTAAATTAACTGTTCATTAATCCAATAGGCTCCTGTGCAGAAATGATTTAGCAAGCTGCTGATGTGACTCCCTAAGTAGGCAAAAAGTTAAGCACCTATTTAACATCAGCTTCAAAGAGAATTAAGAATATCTTTTAATACTTTCTAAAACAGAAGATTTCTTTTTTGTCAGTCCCTGTGCATATTATTATTTTCTTACAGATGTCTGGAGATCTTAAAATGACATTTCTTCTTTCCGTGCTCATAGTGATGTTACTTGTTTTTTAAATACCAGCTGGATATTATTTAAATCCAGGACTTGAGCTTCTTCTGAAATGTAATTCTAGTTTCTTTTGAAGTACCCTCTGAATCAAAACTATGTTAATGAACATTCTCATGCGTAAATAAACTCTGACCTTATCATGGACTTAACAATTATCTGAAGTTCAGTCATACATATATTGATTTGGAGTCCTGGCTCGCACATCACTGTGGAGGCATAACAGGAGTCACAAAATATAAATATTGCCTGTTGTGCTTAATTGCAAGCTGGTGAAGAGTCACACCTTATTAGAGCAAAGTGAGATAGACAGTAATTCCTACTGACAAAACGTCCACCTTTGGCAGGAGCATTATGGAACACTTGACTGACACTTTCCTGGTAGAGGAGGAAGGAACAGCCTTTGAGTAAGGTAACAAAATAGTGTTGCTTAATTAGATGTAAATGAGCTTTTCAAGAAGACTCTAGTTAGAGATGTCAAAGCACTCAGAGAGAGTTCAGTCTCTTGCTCCATTCAAATTCTGACCAGAAAGTTGGAAATTTAAGTCCTTCCAGAAAGTTCCTTTGCAACATCTAATCTCCTATCGTTGTGCTAGCATTGAGAAGAATAATGAAATAAATGGTTCTGACTGTAATTTCTTTTGCAATTTCAGTCCTTAACCTACTTGTTTGCCTCCGTGACTCCTGTTTCATAGAATATGCTTTGACTTCCAGAAGAAGAAAATAGATGAGGACATCAGTTACTGTGTATTTATTTGAAAGGAAGTACGATGTGCCCAGCTTCTCCTGACTAACTCTTGTAAATTTGGGGGCATAAAGTAGCTCACCTCTCAGCATCCAGCTCTGACTAATTTTTTCCATTAAGGAGCAGCTCATTTTCCTTTCAGTAAGATGTAAATATGTTGCCTAGTAGACGATGCCTTCTGAATTGCGGGCCCTAGATGCTGGGCAGCTCTTCTCAGGTGCAAATAACAATACACAAAGTATTTATTGCCCAGGAAGTTGAAGTTGGGTAGTGACCAGTTAAATCTCCTCTGGCTCGCTTCTGCTGCAGGTCTTCAGTATCCTGTCTATGTGAATCTTCTGGAAAAGCCCAAAAAGCTGTTTTTAGGCTTTACATTACAGCCACAAGCTAGAGCCCTTTTGTTACTAGCATTGTATAAACGCATAGAAAGAGAAAGTCACTCTTCCCAAACCCTTAAAAACCAAAGCATCCCCTGTGTGTGGGAATTATAAAAGTATGGGAAAGGCAAAAAGTTAATCTACCAAATCATCCTTGCAGCACTTTCCATTTCCTTTTTTTTTTTTTTAAAAAAAAAAAAAAGGAAAAAAGAAAAAAGTTTTCATTCTGTAAGAAAGACCGAGCAGAAGGCAGAGGTGATGTTTTATCTAAGTTGAGTATTTCACAGACAAGCATGAGTTGGAGCCACTCAAATGCAGCCAAGTTAATTAATGATTACACAGCTGGAAAACTTCTATCATCTCACCACAATTTACAAAATTAATTCAGTATGAGAACCACAGCTGCACAAACCCTAATCAAGGATATTCAAGCACATAGCATGAAAGGTGTTGACAGCAAGCATTTTAATATATTAAATAAACATTTTTAAAGCCCTGCTTCTAATCAGCCTGGGTGAGCCTAGTTGTCTGTTATGTTTAGCTTTCAGTTTCTGACATTTTTCGTCTCAGGCATAGGGCATAAAATACCCCTGCTGAGTTGAGATTTGGGTTAGTTGTACATGCCTACTGAATATAAATGAATATAAACATGGAACTCATTTTCACCAGTTAGGTTATCACCGGTGCTTGATGTGTCCTACTGGTGTGAAAGCCTCTTGCTATTCAGCTACAGTCTTGTTTGGTTTTCATACTCTTCAATTCTGACAAGCAAATTACCAGTGATTTTAGTACACACATGGTTCCACTGAAACCAACAGAAATCAGTCAAGTGTTTAAAGAAAGCTGAGGTAGGAATAAGATTACTGTTCATCTGTAATGAAATGTTCTTTTCTTCTACTTCTTACCCTTCTATTTCCCTTGCATGTTGCACACCTCTGAATGGCGGTGTCCTGCATTACCAGTGAAAAATAAACCACTCCACCGTTACTGCTCCATGAACAAAATGCCTTTCCCTATGTGTATTCTCAAGATCAGTTTTTACCATGATAAATCACATCTTTTCGATGACATCAGCTTTTAAATTTCTTTATTCAAACAGGGACAAGATCTTTTATGGATGCTCTGGAATGCATTTAGCCTGAGTTTACATCAATTTAGCTTAATGAATTTGACTTGAGCTAAGTCAGTGTAAGCTAACAGTTAGGAATATCCAGACAAGGTTTTGCATCAGTCTAAGTTGATTTCAAAACTCGCTTTACAGAAAAGTAGTGTCATTTTTATATGTGTTCGTTAGATCTGTAGTTTGAATTTAATCCCTTTCAGGAAAAAAGGTTTGCAAATACTGCTGGGAGAGCAATAGGAAACAGTCCAGGGCTAGAAAAAGTTCAGAAACAAAGCAATATATTGGGGGTGTTGAACTGCCTTGCCTCTGCCTGTGGCTTGCCTTGTACACTCACCTGTAAAACCCATTGGTTCTACAGCACTGCATAATATCCTTCTGTTGTAAAACAAATTTAAAAAAAAAAAAAAAGGGAGGGGGGGAACAGATGACACAACCCCCCAAAAGTGGAATGTGTTGTTCTGGAAGCTTCTTAGAATGGTTACAGGACACGCAGGTTTTGAACCATTTGAGAGCACTTATACAGCCTCAGTGGAAATATTCACTGTCTCAGAGTCTGTCTTGAATGCTGTGATGTGGGGCTGACTATGCAGTATGTGAAAGAAGAGAAGTAGTTAATAAAATGGCATCCTGGGATAGAAAGGCCCCGGTGAGCAGCCTCCTTCTCCACCCTCCTCTCTTCCCTTTCACACCGACAGAAAGCGGAGGCACTGCAGCTGTGAAAGCGAGAACTCCCTCGGCATTGAGATCAAGGAGAAAGAAGGGAGATCTCGACGTTCGGATTGCTGGTGCTCGCAGCTACGCCAACAGATGGAATAAGAGGAGATAAAAGGCTTTACTTAAACTGTTGCTTGAGGGCAGATATTTAACATTTTGCTTGGTAGAGCTATCGTTTTCCAGAGTTGCACACTGGGTAGCAGGTCTGATCGCGTAGAGCAGGGTGGATGAAAAGCTGGTTTCTTAACTTGCAGGAAGCGGTGGGTGAGATTCTGTAACAAACCTGGAAGTTCGGTAACTGTTCCTCTTGTGATCTGTGTGTCTTACGGTGACAAGTATTCCAGACATATAAGGTATTTCGCACTCCTGTATAGCTCACTGTTTCAATTTCTGAGTCAGCCTACCTCGCTTAACCGCAGGGCTGAAGGATCATTAAAGATTTCCTTTTGCTGGAGAGCAGGAGTGAGAGAGAGGGGTTAAACTTAGTGTGGAAAGCTACCGGAGCCACCCCTGTAACTGTTTCCTACAAACAATTACCTGTTGTTATTTTGTGCTTTTTTCCACTTGACTGGAAGTTAGCAGGA